>NW_027469541.1:0-105411 GCF_051020765.1 Lasioglossum baleicum
TAACGCACAACGCATAACGTTTAAACCATAAGGCATAACGCATAGCCCATGACGCATAACGCATAACGCATAACGCATAATGCAAAAGTCATAACGCATAACGCATAACGGATAACGCATAACGCATAACGCATAACGCATAACGCATAACGCATAACGCATAACGCATAACGCATAACGCATAACGCATAACGCATAACGCATAACGCATAACGCATAACGCATAACGCATAACGCATAACGCATAACGCATAACGCATAACGCATAACGCATAACGCATAACGCATAACGCATAACGCATAACGCATAACGCATAACGCATAACGCATAACGCATAACGCATAACGCATAACGCATAACGCATAACGCATAACGCATAACGCATAACGCATAACGCATAACGCATAACGCATAACGCATAACGCATAACGCATAACGCATAACGCATAACGCATAACGCATAACGCATAACGCATAACGCATAACGCATAACGCATAACGCATAACGCATAACGCATAACGCATAACGCATAACGCATAACGCATAACGCATAACGCATAACGCATAACGCATAACGCATAACGCATAACGCATAACGCATAACGCATAACGCATAACGCATAACGCATAACGCATAACGCATAACGCATAACGCATAACGCATAACGCATAACGCATAACGCATAACGCATAACGCATAACGCATAACGCATAACGCATAACGCATAACGCATAACGCATAACGCATAACGCATAACGCATAACGCATAACGCATAACGCATAACGCATAACGCATAACGCATGACGCACAACGCATAACGCATAACGCATAACGCATAACGCATAACGCATAACGCATTACGCATAACGAATTACGCATAACGCATAACGCATAACGCATAACGCATAAGGCATAACGCATAACGCATAACGCATAACGCATAACGCATAACGCGTAACGCAAGACTCATTACGCATAACGCATAACGCATAACGCATAACGCATAACGCATATGGCATAACGCATAATGCAAAAGTCATAACGCATAACGCATAACGCATAACGCATAACGCATAACGCATAACGCATAACGCATAACGCATAACGCATAACGCATAACGCATAACGCATAACGCATAACGCATAACGCATAACGCATAACGCATAACGCATAACGCATAACGCATAACGCATAACGCATAACGCATAACGCATAACGCATAACGCATAACGCATAACGCATAACGCATAACGCATAACGCATAACGCATAACGCATAACGCATAACGCATAACGCATAACGCATAACGCATAACGCATAACGCATAACGCATAACGCATAACGCATAACGCATAACGCATAACGCATAACGCATAACGCATAACGCATAACGCATAACGCATAACGCATAACGCATAACGCATAACGCATAACGCATAACGCATAACGCATAACGCATAACGCATAACGCATAACGCATAACGCATAACGCATAACGCATAACGCATAACGCATAACGCATAACGCATAACGCATAACGCATAACGCATAACGCATAACGCATAACGCATAACGCATAACGCATAAGGCATAAGCATAACGCATAACGCATAACGCATAACGCATAACGCGTAACGCAAAACTCATAACGCATAACGCGTAACGCAAAACTCATAACGCATAACGCATAACGCATAACGCATAACGCATAACGCATAACGCATAACGCATAACGCATAACGCATAACGCATAACGCATAACGCATAACGCATAACGCATAACGCATAACGCATAACGCATAACGCATAACGCATAACGCATAACGCATAACGCATAACGCATAACGCATAACGCATAACGCATAACGCATAACGCATAACGCATAACGCATAAGGCATAAGCATAACGCATAACGCATAACGCATAACGCATAACGCATAACGCGTAACGCAAGACTCATAACGCATAACGCATAACGCATAACGCATATGGCATAACGCATAATGCAAAAGTCATAACGCATAACGCATAACGCATAACGCATAACGCATAACGCATAACGCATAACGCATAACGCATAACGCATAACGCATAACGCATAACGCATAACGCATAACGCATAACGCATAACGCATAACGCATAACGCATAACGCATAACGCATAACGCATAACGCATAACGCATAACGCATAACGCATAACGCATAACGCATAACGCATAACGCATAACGCATAACGCATAACGCATAACGCGTAACGCAAGACTCATAACGCATAACGCATAACGCATAACGCATAACGCATAACGCATATGGCATAACGCATAATGCAAAAGTCATAACGCATAACGCATAACGCATAACGCATAACGCATAACGCATAACGCATAACGCATAACGCATAACGCATAACGCATAACGCATAACGCATAACGCATAACGCATAACGCATAACGCATAACGCATAACGCATAACGCATAACGCATAACGCATAACGCATAACGCATAACGCATAACGCATAACGCATAACGCATAACGCATAACGCATAACGCATAACGCATAACGCATAACGCATAACGCGTAACGCAAAACTCATAACGCATAACGCATAACGCATAACGCATAACGCACAACGCATAACGTTTAAACCATAAGGCATAACGCATAGCCCATGACGCATAACGCATAACGCATAACGCATAATGCAAAAGTCATAACGCATAACGGATAACGCATAACGCATAACGCATAACGCATAACGCATAACGCATAACGCATAACGCATAACGCATAACGCATAACGCATAACGCATAACGCATAACGCATAACGCATAACGCATAACGCATAACGCATAACGCATAACGCATAACGCATAACGCATAACGCATAACGCATAACGCATAACGCATAACGCATAACGCATAACGCATAACGCATAACGCATAACGCATAACGCATAACGCATAACGCATAACGCATAACGCATAACGCATAACGCATAACGCATAACGCATAACGCATAACGCATAACGCATAACGCATAACGCATAACGCATAACGCATAACGCATAACGCATAACGCATAACGCATAACGCATAACGCATAACGCATAACGCATAACGCATAACGCATAACGCATAACGCATAACGCATAACGCATAACGCATAACGCATAAGGCATAAGCATAACGCATAACGCATAACGCATAACGCATAACGCATAACGCATAACGCATAACGCGTAACGCAAAACTCATAACGCATAACGCATAACGCATAACGCATAACGCATAACGCACAACGCATAACGTTTAAACCATAAGGCATAACGCATAGCCCATGACGCATAACGCATAACGCATAACGCATAATGCAAAAGTCATAACGCATAACGCATAACGGATAACGCATAACGCATAACGCATAACGCATAACGCATAACGCATAACGCATAACGCATAACGCATAACGCATAACGCATAACGCAAAACGCATAACGCATAACGCATAACGCATAACGCATAAGGCATAAGCATAACGCATAACGCATAACTCATAACGCATAACGCATAACGCATAACGCATAACGCATAACGCGTAACGCAAGACTCATAACGCATAACGCATAACGCATAACGCATAACGCATAACGCATAACGCATATGGCATAACGCATAATGCAAAAGTCATAACGCATAACGCATAACGCATAACGCATAACGCATAACGCATAACGCATAACGCATAACGCATAACGCATAACGCATAACGCACAACGCATAACGTTTAAACCATAAGGCATAACGCATAGCCCATGACGCATAACGCATAACGCATAACGCATAATGCAAAAGTCATAACGCATAACGCATAACGGATAACGCATAACGCATAACGCATAACGTATAACGCATAACGCATAACGCATAACGCATAACGCATAACGCGTAACGCATAACGCATAACGCATAACGCATAACGCATAACGCATAACGCATAACGCATAACGCATAACGCATAACGCATAACGCATAACGCATAACGCATAACGCGTAACGCAAAACTCATAACGCATAACGCGTAACGCAAAACTCATAACGCATAACGCATAACGCATAACGCATAACGCATAACGCATAACGCATAACGCATAACGCATAACGCATAACGCATAACGCATAACGCATAACGCATAACGCATAACGCATAACGCATAACGCATAACGCATAACGCATAACGCATAACGCATAACGCATAACGCATAACGCGTAACGCAAAACTCATAACGCATAACGCATAACGCATAACGCATAACGCACAACGCATAACGTTTAAACCATAAGGCATAACGCATAGCCCATGACGCATAACGCATAACGCATAACGCATAATGCAAAAGTCATAACGCATAACGCATAACGGATAACGCATAACGCATAACGCATAACGCATAACGCATAACGCATAACGCATAACGCATAACGCATAACGCATAACGCATAACGCATAACGCATAACGCATAACGCATAACGCATAACGCATAACGCATAACGCATAACGCATAACGCGTAACGCAAGACTCATAACGCATAACGCATAACGCATAACGCATATGGCATAACGCATAATGCAAAAGTCATAACGCATAACGCATAACGCATAACGCATAACGCATAACGCATAACGCATAACGCATAACGCATAACGCATAACGCATAACGCATAACGCATAACGCATAACGCATAACGCATAACGCATAACGCATAACGCATAACGCATAACGCATAACGCATAACGCATAACGCATAACGCATAACGCATAACGCATAACGCATAACGCATAACGCATAACGCATAACGCATAACGCATAACGCATAACGCATAACGCATAACGCATAACGCATAACGCATAACGCGTAACGCAAAACTCATAACGCATAACGCATAACGCATAACGCATAACGCACAACGCATAACGTTTAAACCATAAGGCATAACGCATAGCCCATGACGCATAACGCATAACGCATAACGCATAATGCAAAAGTCATAACGCATAACGCATAACGGATAACGCATAACGCATAACGCATAACGCATAACGCATAACGCATAACGCATAACGCATAACGCATAACGCATAACGCATAACGCATAACGCATAACGCATAACGCATAACGCATAACGCATAACGCATAACGCATAACGCATAACGCATAACGCATAACGCATAACGCATAACGCATAACGCATAACGCATAACGCATAACGCATAACGCATAACGCATAACGCATAACGCATAACGCATAACGCATAACGCATAACGCATAACGCATAACGCATAACGCATAACGCATAACGCATAACGCATAACGCATAACGCATAACGCATAACGCATAACGCATAACGCATAACGCATAACGCATAACGCATAACGCATAACGCATAACGCATAACGCATAACGCATAACGCATAACGCATAACGCATAACGCATAACGCATAACGCATAACGCATAACGCATAACGCATAACGCATAACGCATAACGCATAACGCATAACGCATAACGCATAACGCATAACGCATAACGCATAACGCATAACGCATAACGCATAACGCATAACGCATAACGCATAACGCATAACGCATAACGCATAACGCATAACGCATGACGCACAACGCATAACGCATAACGCATAACGCATAACGCATAACGCATAACGCATTACGCATAACGAATTACGCATAACGCATAACGCATAACGCATAACGCATAAGGCATAACGCATAACGCATAACGCATAACGCATAACGCATAACGCATAACGCGTAACGCAAGACTCATTACGCATAACGCATAACGCATAACGCATAACGCATAACGCATATGGCATAACGCATAATGCAAAAGTCATAACGCATAACGCATAACGCATAACGCATAACGCATAACGCATAACGCATAACGCATAACGCATAACGCATAACGCATAACGCATAACGCATAACGCATAACGCATAACGCATAACGCATAACGCATAACGCATAACGCATAACGCATAACGCATAACGCATAACGCATAACGCATAACGCATAACGCATAACGCATAACGCATAACGCATAACGCATAACGCATAACGCATAACGCATAACGCATAACGCATAACGCATAACGCATAACGCATAACGCATAACGCATAACGCATAACGCATAACGCATAACGCATAACGCATAACGCATAACGCATAACGCATAACGCATAACGCATAACGCATAACGCATAACGCATAACGCATAACGCATAACGCATAACGCATAACGCATAACGCATAACGCATAACGCATAACGCATAACGCATAACGCATAACGCATAACGCATAACGCATAACGCATAACGCATAACGCATAACGCATAACGCATAACGCATAACGCATAACGCATAACGCATAACGCATAAGGCATAAGCATAACGCATAACGCATAACGCATAACGCGTAACGCAAAACTCATAACGCATAACGCGTAACGCAAAACTCATAACGCATAACGCATAACGCATAACGCATAACGCATAACGCATAACGCATAACGCATAACGCATAACGCATAACGCATAACGCATAACGCATAACGCATAACGCATAACGCATAACGCATAACGCATAACGCATAACGCATAACGCATAACGCATAACGCATAACGCATAACGCATAACGCATAACGCATAACGCATAACGCATAACGCATAACGCATAACGCATAACGCATAACGCATAACGCATAACGCATAACGCATACCGCATAACGCATAACGCATAACGCATAACGCATAACGCATAACGCATAACGCATAACGCATAACGCATAACGCATAACGCATAACGCATAACGCATAACGCATAACGCATAACGCATGACGCACAACGCATAACGCATAACGCATAACGCATAACGCATAACGCATAACGCATAACGCATAACGCATTACGCATAACGCATAACGCATAACGCATAACGCATAAGGCATAAGCATAACGCATAACGCATAACGCATAACGCATAACGCATAACGCGTAACGCAAGACTCATAACGCATAACGCATAACGCATAACGCATATGGCATAACGCATAATGCAAAAGTCATAACGCATAACGCATAACGCATAACGCATAACGCATAACGCATAACGCATAACGCATAACGCATAACGCATAACGCATAACGCATAACGCATAACGCATAACGCATAACGCATAACGCATAACGCATAACGCATAACGCATAACGCATAACGCATAACGCATAACGCATAACGCATAACGCATAACGCATAACGCATAACGCATAACGCATAACGCATAACGCATAACGCATAACGCATAACGCATAACGCATAACGCATAACGCATAACGCATAACGCATAACGCATAACGCATAACGCATAACGCATAACGCATAACGCATAACGCATAACGCATAACGCGTAACGCAAAACTCATAACGCATAACGCATAACGCATAACGCATAACGCACAACGCATAACGTTTAAACCATAAGGCATAACGCATAGCCCATGACGCATAACGCATAACGCATAACGCATAATGCAAAAGTCATAACGCATAACGCATAACGCATAACGCATAACGCATAACGCATAACGCATAACGCATAACGCATAACGCATAACGCATAACCCATAACGCATAACGCATAACGCATAACGCATAACGCATAACGCATAACGCATAACGCATAACGCATAACGCATAACGCATAACGCATAACGCATAACGCATAACGCATAACGCATAACGCATAACGCATAACGCATAACGCATAACGCATAACGCATAACGCATAACGCATAACGCATAACGCATAACGCATAACGCATAACGCATAACGCATAACGCATAACGCATAACGCATAACGCATAACGCGTAACGCAAAACTCATAACGCATAACGCATAACGCATAACGCATAACGCACAACGCATAACGTTTAAACCATAAGGCATAACGCATAGCCCATGACGCATAACGCATAACGCATAACGCATAATGCAAAAGTCATAACGCATAACGCATAACGGATAACGCATAACGCATAACGCATAACGCATAACGCATAACGCATAACGCATAACGCATAACGCATAACGCATAACGCATAACGCATAACGCATAACGCATAACGCATAACGCATAACGCATAACGCATAACGCATAACGCATAACGCATAACGCATAACGCATAACGCATAACGCATAACGCATAACGCATAACGCATAACGCATAACGCATAACGCATAACGCATAACGCATAACGCATAACGCATAACGCATAACGCATAACGCATAACGCATAACGCATAACGCATAACGCATAACGCATAACGCATAACGCATAACGCATAACGCATAACGCATAACGCATAACGCATAACGCATAACGCATAACGCATAACGCATAACGCATAACGCATAACGCATAACGCATAACGCATAACGCATAACGCATAACGCATAACGCATAACGCATAACGCATAACGCATAACGCATAACGCATGACGCACAACGCATAACGCATAACGCATAACGCATAACGCATAACGCATAACGCATTACGCATAACGAATTACGCATAACGCATAACGCATAACGCATAACGCATATGGCATAACGCATAATGCAAAAGTCATAACGCATAACGCATAACGCATAACGCATAACGCATAACGCATAACGCATAACGCATAACGCATAACGCATAACGCATAATGCAAAAGTCATAACGCATAACGCATAACGCATAACGCATAACGCATAACGCATAACGCATAACGCATAACGCATAACGCATAACGCATAACGCATAACGCATAACGCATAACGCATAACGCATAACGCATAACGCATAACGCATAACGCATAACGCATAACGCATAACGCATAACGCATAACGCATAACGCATAAGGCATAAGCATAACGCATAACGCATAACGCATAACGCATAACGCGTAACGCAAGACTCATAACGCATAACGCATAACGCATAACGCATATGGCATAACGCATAATGCAAAAGTCATAACGCATAACGCATAACGCATAACGCATAACGCATAACGCATAACGCATAACGCATAACGCATAACGCATAACGCATAACGCATAACGCATAACGCATAACGCATAACGCATAACGCATAACGCATAACGCATAACGCATAACGCATAACGCATAACGCATAACGCATAACGCATAACGCATAACGCATAACGCGTAACGCAAGACTCATAACGCATAACGCATAACGCATAACGCATAACGCATATGGCATAACGCATAATGCAAAAGTCATAACGCATAACGCATAACGCATAACGCATAACGCATAACGCATAACGCATAACGCATAACGCATAACGCATAACGCATAACGCATAACGCATAACGCATAACGCATAACGCATAACGCATAACGCATAACGCATAACGCATAACGCATAACGCATAACGCATAACGCATAACGCATAACGCATAACGCATAACGCATAACGCATAACGCATAACGCATAACGCATAACGCATAACGCATAACGCATAACGCGTAACGCAAAACTCATAACGCATAACGCATAACGCATAACGCATAACGCACAACGCATAACGTTTAAACCATAAGGCATAACGCATAGCCCATGACGCATAACGCATAACGCATAACGCATAATGCAAAAGTCATAACGCATAACGCATAACGGATAACGCATAACGCATAACGCATAACGCATAACGCATAACGCATAACGCATAACGCATAACGCATAACGCATAACGCATAACGCATAACGCATAACGCATAACGCATAACGCATAACGCATAACGCATAACGCATAACGCATAACGCATAACGCATAACGCATAACGCATAACGCATAACGCATAACGCATAACGCATAACGCATAACGCATAACGCATAACGCATAACGCATAACGCATAACGCATAACGCATAACGCATAACGCATAACGCATAACGCATAACGCATAACGCACAACGCATAACGCATAACGCATAACGCATAACGCATAACGCATAACGCATAACGCATAACGCATAACGCATAACGCATAACGCATAACGCATAACGCATAACGCATAACGCATAACGCATAACGCATAACGCATAACGCATAACGCATAACGCATAACGCATAAGGCATAACGCATAACGCATAACGCATAACGCATAACGCATAACGCATAACGCATAACGCATAACGCGTAACGCAAAACTCATAACGCATAACGCATAACGCATAACGCATAACGCACAACGCATAACGTTTAAACCATAAGGCATAACGCATAGCCCATGACGCATAACGCATAACGCATAACGCATAATGCAAAAGTCATAACGCATAACGCATAACGGATAACGCATAACGCATAACGCATAACGCATAACGCATAACGCATAACGCATAACGCATAACGCATAACGCATAACGCATAACGCATAACGCATAACGCAAAACGCATAACGCATAACGCATAACGCATAACGCATAAGGCATAAGCATAACGCATAACGCATAACGCATAACGCATAACGCATAACGCATAACGCATAACGCATAACGCGTAACGCAAGACTCATAACGCATAACGCATAACGCATAACGCATAACGCATAACGCATAACGCATATGGCATAACGCATAATGCAAAAGTCATAACGCATAACGCATAACGCATAACGCATAACGCATAACGCATAACGCATAACGCATAACGCATAACGCATAACGCATAACGCATAACGCATAACGCACAACGCATAACGTTTAAACCATAAGGCATAACGCATAGCCCATGACGCATAACGCATAACGCATAACGCATAATGCAAAAGTCATAACGCATAACGCATAACGGATAACGCATAACGCATAACGCATAACGTATAACGCATAACGCATAACGCATAACGCATAACGCATAACGCGTAACGCATAACGCATAACGCATAATGCATAACGCATAACGCATAACGCATAACGCATAACGCATAACGCATAACGCGTAACGCAAAACTCATAACGCATAACGCATAACGCATAACGCATAACGCACAACGCATAACGTTTAAACCATAAGGCATAACGCATAGCCCATGACGCATAACGCATAACGCATAATGCAAAAGTCATAACGCATAACGCATAATGCAAAAGTCATAACGCATAACGCATAATGCAAAAGTCATAACGCATAACGCATAACGCATAACGCATAACGCATAACGCATAACGCATAACGCATAACGCATAACGCATAACGCATAACGCATAACGCATAACGCATAACGCATAACGCATAACGCGTAACGCAAAACTCATAACGCATAACGCGTAACGCAAAACTCATAACGCATAACGCATAACGCATAACGCATAACGCATAACGCATAACGCATAACGCATAACGCATAACGCATAACGCATAACGCATAACGCATAACGCATAACGCATAACGCATAACGCATAACGCATAACGCATAACGCATAACGCATAACGCATAACGCATAACGCATAACGCATAACGCATAACGCGTAACGCAAAACTCATAACGCATAACGCATAACGCATAACGCATAACGCACAACGCATAACGTTTAAACCATAAGGCATAACGCATAGCCCATGACGCATAACGCATAACGCATAACGCATAATGCAAAAGTCATAACGCATAACGCATAACGGATAACGCATAACGCATAACGCATAACGCATAACGCATAACGCATAACGCATAACGCATAACGCATAACGCATAACGCATAACGCATAACGCATAACGCATAACGCATAACGCATAACGCATAACGCATAACGCATAACGCATAACGCATAACGCATAACGCATAACGCATTACGCATAACGCATAACGCATAACGCATAACGCATAAGGCATAACGCATAACGCATAACGCATAACGCATAACGCATAACGCATAACGCATAACGCATAACGCATAACGCATAACGCATAACGCATAACGCATAACGCATAACGCATAACGCATAACGCATAACGCATAACGCATAACGCATAACGCATAACGCATAACGCATAACGCATAACGCATAACGCATAACGCATAACGCATAACGCATAACGCATAACGCATAAGCATAACGCATAACGCATAACGCATAACGCATAACGCATAACGCGTAACGCAAAACTCATAACGCATAACGCGTAACGCAAAACTCATAACGCATAACGCATAACGCATAACGCATAACGCATAACGCATAACGCATAACGCATAACGCATAACGCATAACGCATAACGCATAACGCATAACGCATAACGCATAACGCATAACGCATAACGCATAACGCATAACGCATAACGCATAACGCATAACGCATAACGCATAACGCATAACGCATAACGCATAACGCATAACGCATAACGCATAACGCATAACGCATAACGCATAACGCATAACGCATAACGCATAACGCATAACGCATAACGCATAACGCATAACGCATAACGCATAACGCATAACGCATAACGCATAACGCATAACGCATAACGCATAACGCATAACGCATAACGCATAACGCATGACGCACAACGCATAACGCATAACGCATAACGCATAACGCATAACGCATAACGCATAACGCATAACGCATAACGCATAACGCATAACGCGTAACGCAAGACTCATAACGCATAACGCATAACGCATAACGCATAACGCATAACGCATAACGCATATGGCATAACGCATAATGCAAAAGTCATAACGCATAACGCATAACGCATAACGCATAACGCATAACGCATAACGCATAACGCATAACGCATAACGCATAACGCATAACGCATAACGCATAACGCATAACGCATAACGCATAACGCATAACGCATAACGCATAACGCATAACGCATAACGCATAACGCATAACGCATAACGCATAACGCATAACGCATAACGCATAACGCATAACGCATAACGCATAAGGCATAAGCATAACGCATAACGCATAACGCATAACGCATAACGCATAACGCATAACGCATAACGCATAACGCATAACGCATAACGCATAACGCATAACGCATAACGCATAACGCATAACGCATAACGCATAACGCATAACGCATAACGCATAACGCATAACGCATAACGCATAACGCATAACGCATAACGCATAACGCATAACGCATAACGCATAACGCATAACGCATAACGCATAACGCATAACGCATAACGCATAACGCATAACGCATAACGCATAACGCATAACGCATAACGCATAACGCATAACGCATAACGCATAACGCATAACGCATAACGCATAACGCATAACGCATAACGCATAACGCATAACGCATAACGCATAACGCATAACGCATAACGCATAACGCATAACGCATAACGCATAACGCATAACGCATAACGCATAACGCATAACGCATAAGGCATAACGCATAACGCATAACGCATAACGCATAACGCATAACGCATAACGCATAACGCATAACGCGTAACGCAAAACTCATAACGCATAACGCATAACGCATAACGCATAACGCACAACGCATAACGTTTAAACCATAAGGCATAACGCATAGCCCATGACGCATAACGCATAACGCATAACGCATAATGCAAAAGTCATAACGCATAACGCATAACGGATAACGCATAACGCATAACGCATAACGCATAACGCATAACGCATAACGCATAACGCATAACGCATAACGCATAACGCATAACGCATAACGCATAACGCAAAACGCATAACGCATAACGCATAACGCATAACGCATAAGGCATAAGCATAACGCATAACGCATAACGCATAACGCATAACGCATAACGCATAACGCATAACGCATAACGCGTAACGCAAGACTCATAACGCATAACGCATAACGCATAACGCATAACGCATAACGCATAACGCATATGGCATAACGCATAATGCAAAAGTCATAACGCATAACGCATAACGCATAACGCATAACGCATAACGCATAACGCATAACGCATAACGCATAACGCATAACGCATAACGCATAACGCATAACGCATAACGCACAACGCATAACGTTTAAACCATAAGGCATAACGCATAGCCCATGACGCATAACGCATAACGCATAACGCATAATGCAAAAGTCATAACGCATAACGCATAACGGATAACGCATAACGCATAACGCATAACGTATAACGCATAACGCATAACGCATAACGCATAACGCATAACGCGTAACGCATAACGCATAACGCATAATGCATAACGCATAACGCATAACGCATAACGCATAACGCATAACGCATAACGCGTAACGCAAAACTCATAACGCATAACGCATAACGCATAACGCATAACGCACAACGCATAACGTTTAAACCATAAGGCATAACGCATAGCCCATGACGCATAACGCATAACGCATAATGCAAAAGTCATAACGCATAACGCATAATGCAAAAGTCATAACGCATAACGCATAATGCAAAAGTCATAACGCATAACGCATAACGCATAACGCATAACGCATAACGCATAACGCATAACGCATAACGCATAACGCATAACGCATAACGCATAACGCATAACGCATAACGCATAACGCATAACGCATAACGCGTAACGCAAAACTCATAACGCATAACGCGTAACGCAAAACTCATAACGCATAACGCATAACGCATAACGCATAACGCATAACGCATAACGCATAACGCATAACGCATAACGCATAACGCATAACGCATAACGCATAACGCATAACGCATAACGCATAACGCATAACGCATAACGCATAACGCATAACGCATAACGCATAACGCATAACGCATAACGCGTAACGCAAAACTCATAACGCATAACGCATAACGCATAACGCATAACGCACAACGCATAACGTTTAAACCATAAGGCATAACGCATAGCCCATGACGCATAACGCATAACGCATAACGCATAATGCAAAAGTCATAACGCATAACGCATAACGGATAACGCATAACGCATAACGCATAACGCATAACGCATAACGCATAACGCATAACGCATAACGCATAACGCATAACGCATAACGCATAACGCATAACGCATAACGCATAACGCATAACGCATAACGCATAACGCATAACGCATAACGCATAACGCATAACGCATAACGCATAACGCATAACGCATAACGCATAACGCATAACGCATAACGCATAACGCATAACGCATAACGCATAACGCATAACGCATAACGCATAACGCATTACGCATAACGCATAACGCATAACGCATAACGCATAAGGCATAACGCATAACGCATAACGCATAACGCATAACGCATAACGCATAACGCATAACGCATAACGCATAACGCATAACGCATAACGCATAACGCATAACGCATAACGCATAACGCATAACGCATAACGCATAACGCATAACGCATAACGCATAACGCATAACGCATAACGCATAACGCATAACGCATAACGCATAACGCATAACGCATAACGCATAACGCATAACGCATAAGCATAACGCATAACGCATAACGCATAACGCATAACGCATAACGCGTAACGCAAAACTCATAACGCATAACGCGTAACGCAAAACTCATAACGCATAACGCATAACGCATAACGCATAACGCATAACGCATAACGCATAACGCATAACGCATAACGCATAACGCATAACGCATAACGCATAACGCATAACGCATAACGCATAACGCATAACGCATAACGCATAACGCATAACGCATAACGCATAACGCATAACGCATAACGCATAACGCATAACGCATAACGCATAACGCATAACGCATAACGCATAACGCATAACGCATAACGCATAACGCATAACGCATAACGCATAACGCATAACGCATAACGCATAACGCATAACGCATAACGCATAACGCATAACGCATAACGCATAACGCATAACGCATAACGCATAACGCATAACGCATAACGCATAACGCATAACGCATAACGCATGACGCACAACGCATAACGCATAACGCATAACGCATAACGCATAACGCATAACGCATAACGCATAACGCATAACGCATAACGCATAACGCGTAACGCAAGACTCATAACGCATAACGCATAACGCATAACGCATAACGCATAACGCATAACGCATATGGCATAACGCATAATGCAAAAGTCATAACGCATAACGCATAACGCATAACGCATAACGCATAACGCATAACGCATAACGCATAACGCATAACGCATAACGCATAACGCATAACGCATAACGCATAACGCATAACGCATAACGCATAACGCATAACGCATAACGCATAACGCATAACGCATAACGCATAACGCATAACGCATAACGCATAACGCATAACGCATAACGCATAAGGCATAAGCATAACGCATAACGCATAACGCATAACGCATAACGCATAACGCATAACGCATAACGCATAACGCATAACGCATAACGCATAACGCATAACGCATAACGCATAACGCATAACGCATAACGCATAACGCATAACGCATAACGCATAACGCATAACGCATAACGCATAACGCATAACGCATAACGCATAACGCATAACGCATAACGCACAACGCATAACGCATAACGCATAACGCATAACGCATAACGCATAACGCATAACGCATAACGCATAACGCATAACGCATAACGCATAACGCATTACGCATAACGCATAACGCATAACGCATAACGCATAAGGCATAAGCATAACGCATAACGCATAACGCATAACGCATAACGCATAACGCATAACGCATAACGCATAACGCATAACGCATAACGCATAACGCATAACGCATAACGCATAACGCATAACGCATAACGCATAACGCATAACGCATAACGCATAACGCATAACGCATAACGCATAACGCATAACGCATAACGCATAACGCATAACGCATAACGCATAACGCATAACGCATAACGCATAACGCATAACGCATAACGCATAACGCATAACGCATAACGCATAACGCATAACGCATAACGCATAACGCATAACGCATAACGCATAACGCATAACGCATAACGCATAACGCATAACGCATAACGCATAACGCATAACGCATAACGCATAACGCATAACGCATAACGCATAACGCATAACGCATAACGCATAACGCATAACGCATAACGCATAACGCATAACGCATAACGCATAACGCATAACGCATAACGCATAACGCATAACGCATAACGCATAACGCATAACGCATAACGCATAAGGCATAAGCATAACGCATAACGCAAAACTCATAACGCATAACGCGTAACGCAAAACTCATAACGCATAACGCATAACGCATAACGCATAACGCATAACGCATAACGCATAACGCATAACGCATAACGCATAACGCATAACGCATAACGCATAACGCATAACGCATAACGCATAACGCATAACGCATAACGCATAACGCATAACGCATAACGCATAACGCATAACGCATAACGCATAACGCATAACGCATAACGCATAACGCATAACGCATAACGCATAACGCATAACGCATAACGCATAACGCATAACGCATAACGCATAACGCATAACGCATAACGCATAACGCATAACGCATAACGCATAACGCATGACGCACAACGCATAACGCATAACGCATAACGCATAACGCATAACGCATAACGCATAACGCATAACGCATAACGCATTACGCATAACGCATAACGCATAACGCATAACGCATAAGGCATAAGCATAACGCATAACGCATAACGCATAACGCATAACGCATAACGCATAACGCATAACGCGTAACGCAAGACTCATAACGCATAACGCATAACGCATAACGCATAACGCATAACGCATAACGCATAACGCATATGGCATAACGCATAATGCAAAAGTCATAACGCATAACGCATAACGCATAACGCATAACGCATAACGCATAACGCATAACGCATAACGCATAACGCATAACGCATAACGCATAATGCAAAAGTCATAACGCATAACGCATAACGCATAACGCATAACGCATAACGCATAACGCATAACGCATAACGCATAACGCATAACGCATAACGCATAACGCGTAACGCAAAACTCATAACGCATAACGCATAACGCATAACGCATAACGCACAACGCATAACGTTTAAACCATAAGGCATAACGCATAGCCCATGACGCATAACGCATAACGCATAACGCATAATGCAAAAGTCATAACGCATAACGCATAACGGATAACGCATAACGCATAACGCATAACGCATAACGCATAACGCATAACGCATAACGCATAACGCATAACGCATAACGCATAACGCATAACGCATAACGCATAAGGCATAAGCATAACGCATAACGCATAACGCATAACGCATAACGCATAACGCATAACGCATAACGCATAACGCGTAACGCAAGACTCATAACGCATAACGCATAACGCATAACGCATAACGCATATGGCATAACGCATAATGCAAAAGTCATAACGCATAACGCATAACGCATAACGCATAACGCATAACGCATAACGCATAACGCATAACGCATAACGCATAACGCATAACGCATAACGCATAACGCATAACGCATAACGCATAACGCATAACGCATAACGCATAACGCATAACGCATAACGCATAACGCATAACGCATAACGCATAACGCATAACGCATAACGCATAACGCATAACGCATAACGCATAACGCATAACGCGTAACGCAAAACTCATAACGCATAACGCATAACGCATAACGCATAACGCATAACGCACAACGCATAACGTTTAAACCATAAGGCATAACGCATAGCCCATGACGCATAACGCATAACGCATAACGCATAATGCAAAAGTCATAACGCATAACGCATAACGGATAACGCATAACGCATAACGCATAACGCATAACGCATAACGCATAACGCATAACGCATAACGCATAACGCATAACGCATAACGCATAACGCATAACGCATAACGCATAACGCATAACGCATAACGCATAACGCATAACGCATAACGCATAACGCATAACGCATAACGCATAACGCATAACGCATAACGCATAACGCATAACGCATAACGCATAACGCATAACGCATAACGCATAACGCATAACGCATAACGCATAACGCATAACGCATAACGCATAACGCATAACGCATAACGCATAACGCATAACGCATAACGCATAACGCATAACGCATAACGCATAACGCATAACGCATAACGCATAACGCATAACGCATAACGCATAACGCATAACGCATAACGCATAACGCATAACGCATAACGCATAACGCATAACGCATAACGCATAACGCATAACGCATAACGCATAACGCATAACGCATAACGCATAACGCATAACGCATAACGCATAACGCATAACGCATAACGCATAACGCATAACGCATAACGCATAACGCATAACGCATAACGCATAACGCATAACGCATAACGCATAAGGCATAAGCATAACGCATAACGAATAACGCATAACGCATAACGCATAACGCATAACGCATAACGCATAACGCATAACGCATAACGCATAACGCATAACGCATAACGCATTACGCATAACGCATAACGCATAACGCATAACGCATAACGCATAACGCATAACGCATAACGCATAACGCATAACGCATAACGCATAACGCATAACGCATAACGCATAACGCATAACGCATAACGCATAACGCATAACGCATAACGCATAACGCATAACGCATAACGCATAACGCATAACGCATAACGCATAACGCATAAGGCATAAGCATAACGCATAACGCAAAACTCATAACGCATAACGCGTAACGCAAAACTCATAACGCATAACGCATAACGCATAACGCATAACGCATAACGCATAACGCATAACGCATAACGCATAACGCATAACGCATAACGCATGACGCACAACGCATAACGCATAACGCATAACGCATAACGCATAACGCATAACGCATAACGCATAACGCATTACGCATAACGCATAACGCATAACGCATAACGCATAAGGCATAAGCATAACGCATAACGCATAACGCATAACGCATAACGCATAACGCATAACGCATAACGCATAACGCGTAACGCAAGACTCATAACGCATAACGCATAACGCATAACGCATAACGCATAACGCATAACGCATATGGCATAACGCATAATGCAAAAGTCATAACGCATAACGCATAACGCATAACGCATAACGCATAACGCATAACGCATAACGCATAACGCATAACGCATAACGCATAATGCAAAAGTCATAACGCATAACGCATAACGCATAACGCATAACGCATAACGCATAACGCATAACGCATAACGCATAACGCATAACGCATAACGCATAACGCATAACGCATAACGCATAACGCATAACGCGTAACGCAAAACTCATAACGCATAACGCATAACGCATAACGCATAACGCACAACGCATAACGTTTAAACCATAAGGCATAACGCATAGCCCATGACGCATAACGCATAACGCATAACGCATAATGCAAAAGTCATAACGCATAACGCATAACGGATAACGCATAACGCATAACGCATAACGCATAACGCATAACGCATAACGCATAACGCATAACGCATAACGCATAACGCATAACGCATAACGCATAACGCATAACGCATAACGCATAAGGCATAAGCATAACGCATAACGCATAACGCATAACGCATAACGCATAACGCATAACGCATAACGCATAACGCGTAACGCAAGACTCATAACGCATAACGCATAACGCATAACGCATAACGCATATGGCATAACGCATAATGCAAAAGTCATAACGCATAACGCATAACGCATAACGCATAACGCATAACGCATAACGCATAACGCATAACGCATAACGCATAACGCATAACGCATAACGCATAACGCATAACGCATAACGCATAACGCATAACGCATAACGCATAACGCATAACGCATAACGCATAACGCATAACGCATAACGCATAACGCATAACGCATAACGCATAACGCATAACGCATAACGCGTAACGCAAAACTCATAACGCATAACGCATAACGCATAACGCATAACGCATAACGCACAACGCATAACGTTTAAACCATAAGGCATAACGCATAGCCCATGACGCATAACGCATAACGCATAACGCATAATGCAAAAGTCATAACGCATAACGCATAACGGATAACGCATAACGCATAACGCATAACGCATAACGCATAACGCATAACGCATAACGCATAACGCATAACGCATAACGCATAACGCATAACGCATAACGCATAACGCATAACGCATAACGCATAACGCATAACGCATAACGCATAACGCATAACGCATAACGCATAACGCATAACGCATAACGCATAACGCATAACGCATAACGCATAACGCATAACGCATAACGCATAACGCATAACGCATAACGCATAACGCATAACGCATAACGCATAACGCATAACGCATAACGCATAACGCATAACGCATAACGCATAACGCATAACGCATAACGCATAACGCATAACGCATAACGCATAACGCATAACGCATAACGCATAACGCATAACGCATAACGCATAACGCATAACGCATAACGCATAACGCATAACGCATAACGCATAACGCATAACGCATAACGCATAACGCATAACGCATAACGCATAACGCATAACGCATAACGCATAAGGCATAAGCATAACGCATAACGCATAACGCATAACGCATAACGCATAACGCATAACGCATAACGCATAACGCATAACGCGTAACGCAAAACTCATAACGCATAACGCATAACGCATAACGCATAACGCATAACGCACAACGCATAACGTTTAAACCATAAGGCATAACGCATAGCCCATGACGCATAACGCATAACGCATAACGCATAATGCAAAAGTCATAACGCATAACGCATAACGCATAACGCATAACGCATAACGCATAAGGCATAAGCATAACGCATAACGCATAACGCATAACGCATAACGCATAACGCATAACGCGTAACGCAAGACTCATAACGCATAACGCATAACGCATAACGCATAACGCATATGCCATAACGCATAATGCAAAAGTCATAACGCATAACGCATAACGCATAACGCATAACGCATAACGCATAACGCATAACGCATAACGCATAACGCATAACGCATAACGCATAACGCATAACGCATAACGCATAACGCATAACGCATAACGCATAACGCATAACGCATAACGCATAACGCATAACGCATAACGCATAACGCATAACGCATAACGCATAACGCATAACGCATAACGCATAACGCATAACGCATAACGCGTAACGCAAAACTCATAACGCATAACGCATAACGCATAACGCATAACGCACAACGCATAACGTTTAAACCATAAGGCATAACGCATAGCCCATGACGCATAACGCATAACGCATAACGCATAATGCAAAAGTCATAACGCATAACGCATAACGGATAACGCATAACGCATAACGCATAACGCATAACGCATAACGCATAACGCATAACGCATAACGCATAACGCATAACGCATAACGCATAACGCATAACGCATAACGCATAACGCATAACGCATAAGGCATAACGCATAACGCATAACGCATAACGCATAACGCATAACGCATAACGCATAACGCATAACGCATAACGCATAACGCATAACGCATAACGCATAACGCATAACGCATAACGCATAACGCATAACGCATAACGCATAACGCATAACGCATAACGCATAACGCATAACGCATAACGCATAACGCATAACGCATAACGCATAACGCATAACGCATAACGCATAACGCATAACGCATAACGCATAACGCATAACGCATAACGCATAACGCATAACGCATAACGCATAACGCATAACGCATAACGCATAACGCATAACGCATAACGCATAACGCATAACGCATAACGCATAACGCATAACGCATAACGCATAACGCATAACGCATAACGCATAACGCATAACGCATAACGCATAACGCATAACGCATAAGCATAACGCATAACGCATAACGCATAACGCATAACGCGTAACGCGTAACGCATAACGCGTAACGCATAACGCATAACGCATAACGCATAACGCATAACGCATAACGCATAACGCATAACGCATAACGCATAACGCATAACGCATAACGCATAACGCATAACGCATAACGCATAACGCATAACGCATAACGCATAACGCATAACGCATAACGCATAACGCATAACGCATAACGCATAACGCATAACGCATAACGCATAACGCATAACGCATAACGCATAACGCATAACGCATAACGCATAACGCATAACGCATAACGCATAACGCATAACGCATAACGCATAACGCATAACGCATAACGCATAACGCATAACGCATAACGCATAACGCATAACGCATAACGCATAACGCATAACGCATAACGCATAACGCATAACGCATAACGCGTAACGCAAGACTCATAACGCATAACGCATAACGCATAACGCATAACGCATATGGCATAACGCATAATGCAAAAGTCATAACGCATAACGCATAACGCATAACGCATAACGCATAACGCATAACGCATAACGCATAACGCATAACGCATAACGCATAACGCATAACCCATAACGCATAACGCATAACGCATAACGCATAACGCATAACGCATAACGCATAACGCATAACGCATAACGCGTAACGCAAAACTCATAACGCATAACGCATAACGCATAATGCATAACGCACAACGCATAACGTTTAAACCATAAGGCATAACGCATAGCCCATGACGCATAACGCATAACGCATAACGCATAATGCAAAAGTCATAACGCATAACGCATAACGGATAACGCATAACGCATAACGCATAACGCATAACGCATAACGCATAACGCATAACGCATAACGCATAACGCATAACGCATAACGCATAACGCATAACGCATAACGCATAACGCATAACGCATAACGCATAACGCATAACGCATAACGCATAACGCATAACGCATAAGGCATAAGCATAACGCATAACGCATAACGCATAACGCATAACGCATAACGCATAAGCATAACGCATAACGCATAACGCATAACGCATAACGCATAACGCGTAACGCGTAACGCATAACGCGTAACGCATAACGCATAACGCATAACGCATAACGCATAACGCATAACGCATAACGCATAACGCATAACGCATAACGCATAACGCATAACGCATAACGCATAACGCATAACGCATACCGCATAACGCATAACGCATAACGCATAACGCATAACGCATAACGCATAACGCATAACGCATAACGCATAACGCATAACGCATAACGCATAACGCATAACGCATAACGCATAACGCATAACGCATAACGCATAACGCATAACGCATAACGCATAACGCATAACGCATAACGCATAACGCATAACGCATAACGCATAACGCATAACGCATAACGCATAACGCATAACGCATAACGCATAACGCATAACGCATAACGCATAACGCATAACGCATAACGCATAACGCATAACGCATAAGCATAACGCATAACGCATAACGCATAACGCATAACGCGTAACGCGTAACGCGTAACGCATAACGCGTAACGCATAACGCATAACGCATAACGCATAACGCATAACGCATAACGCATAACGCATAACGCATAACGCATAACGCATAACGCATAACGCATAACGCATAACGCATAACGCATAACGCATAACGCATAACGCATAACGCATAACGCATAACGCATAACGCATAACGCATAACGCATAACGCATAACGCATAACGCATAACGCATAACGCATAACCCATAACGCATAACGCATAACGCATAACGCATAACGCATAACGCATAACGCATAACGCATAACGCATAACGCGTAACGCAAAACTCATAACGCATAACGCATAACGCATAATGCATAACGCACAACGCATAACGTTTAAACCATAAGGCATAACGCATAGCCCATGACGCATAACGCATAACGCATAACGCATAATGCAAAAGTCATAACGCATAACGCATAACGGATAACGCATAACGCATAACGCATAACGCATAACGCATAACGCATAACGCATAACGCATAACGCATAACGCATAACGCATAACGCATAACGCATAACGCATAACGCATAACGCATAACGCATAACGCATAACGCATAACGCATAACGCATAACGCATAACGCATAAGGCATAAGCATAACGCATAACGCATAACGCATAACGCATAACGCATAACGCATAAGCATAACGCATAACGCATAACGCATAACGCATAACGCATAACGCGTAACGCGTAACGCATAACGCGTAACGCATAACGCATAACGCATAACGCATAACGCATAACGCATAACGCATAACGCATAACGCATAACGCATAACGCATAACGCATAACGCATAACGCATAACGCATAACGCATACCGCATAACGCATAACGCATAACGCATAACGCATAACGCATAACGCATAACGCATAACGCATAACGCATAACGCATAACGCATAACGCATAACGCATAACGCATAACGCATAACGCATAACGCATAACGCATAACGCATAACGCATAACGCATAACGCATAACGCATAACGCATAACGCATAACGCATAACGCATAACGCATAACGCATAACGCATAACGCATAACGCATAACGCATAACGCATAACGCATAACGCATAACGCATAACGCATAACGCATAACGCATAACGCATAAGCATAACGCATAACGCATAACGCATAACGCATAACGCGTAACGCGTAACGCGTAACGCATAACGCGTAACGCATAACGCATAACGCATAACGCATAACGCATAACGCATAACGCATAACGCATAACGCATAACGCATAACGCATAACGCATAACGCATAACGCATAACGCATAACGCATAACGCATAACGCATAACGCATAACGCATAACGCATAACGCATAACGCATAACGCATAACGCATAACGCATAACGCATAACGCATAACGCATAACGCATAACGCATAACGCATAACGCATAACGCATAACGCATAAC
Organism: Lasioglossum baleicum; assembly: GCF_051020765.1. Lineage (NCBI taxonomy): Eukaryota > Metazoa > Arthropoda > Insecta > Hymenoptera > Halictidae > Lasioglossum > Lasioglossum baleicum. Next base: position 26,218 of record NW_027469541.1, read on the forward strand.
GCATAACGCATAACGCATAACGCATAACGCATAACGCATAACGCATAACGCATAACGCATAACGCATAACGCATAACGCATAACGCATAACGCATAACGCATAACGCATAACGCATAACGCATAACGCATAACGCATAACGCAAGACTCATAACGCATAACGCATAACGCATAACGCATAACGCATATGGCATAACGCATAATGCAAAAGTCATAACGCATAACGCATAACGCATAACGCATAACGCATAACGCATAACGCATAACGCATAACGCATAACCCATAACGCATAACGCATAACGCATAACGCATAACGCATAACGCATAACGCATAACGCATAACGCATAACGCGTAACGCAAAACTCATAACGCATAACGCATAACGCATAATGCATAACGCACAACGCATAACGTTTAAACCATAAGGCATAACGCATAGCCCATGACGCATAACGCATAACGCATAACGCATAATGCAAAAGTCATAACGCATAACGCATAACGGATAACGCATAACGCATAACGCATAACGCATAACGCATAACGCATAACGCATAACGCATAACGCATAACGCATAACGCATAACGCATAACGCATAACGCATAACGCATAACGCATAACGCATAACGCATAACGCATAACGCATAACGCATAACGCATAACGCATAACGCATAACGCATAAGGCATAAGCATAACGCATAACGCATAACGCATAACGCATAACGCATAACGCATAAGCATAACGCATAACGCATAACGCATAACGCATAACGCATAACGCGTAACGCGTAACGCATAACGCGTAACGCATAACGCATAACGCATAACGCATAACGCATAACGCATAACGCATAACGCATAACGCATAACGCATAACGCATAACGCATAACGCATAACGCATAACGCATACCGCATAACGCATAACGCATAACGCATAACGCATAACGCATAACGCATAACGCATAACGCATAACGCATAACGCATAACGCATAACGCATAACGCATAACGCATAACGCATAACGCATAACGCATAACGCATAACGCATAACGCATAACGCATAACGCATAACGCATAACGCATAACGCATAACGCATAACGCATAACGCATAACGCATAACGCATAACGCATAACGCATGACGCACAACGCATAACGCATAACGCATAACGCATAACGCATAACGCATAACGCATAACGCATAACGCATAACGCATAACGCATAACGCATAACGCATAACGCATAACGCATAACGCATAACGCATAACGCATAACGCATAACGCATAACGCATAACGCATAACGCGTAACGCAAACTCATAACGCATAACGCATAACGCATAATGCATAACGCACAACGCATAACGTTTAAACCATAAGGCATAACGCATAGCCCATGACGCATAACGCATAACGCATAACGCATAATGCAAAAGTCATAACGCATAACGCATAACGGATAACGCATAACGCATAACGCATAACGCATAACGCATAACGCATAACGCATAACGCATAACGCATAACGCATAACGCATAACGCATAACGCATAACGCATAACGCATAACGCATAACGCATAACGCATAACGCATAACGCATAACGCATAAGGCATAAGCATAACGCATAACGCATAACGCATAACGCATAACGCATAACGCATAACGCATAACGCATAACGCGTAACGCAAAACTCATAACGCATAACGCATAACGCATAACGCATAACGCATAACGCACAACGCATAACGTTTAAACCATAAGGCATAACGCATAGCCCATGACGCATAACGCATAACGCATAACGCATAATGCAAAAGTCATAACGCATAACGCATAACGGATAACGCATAACGCATAACGCATAACGCATAACGCATAACGCATAACGCATAACGCATAACGCATAACGCATAACGCATAACGCATAACGCATAACGCATAACGCAAAACGCATAACGCATAACGCATAACGCATAACGCATAAGGCATAAGCATAACGCATAACGCATAACGCATAACGCATAACGCATAACGCATAACGCATAACGCGTAACGCAAGACTCATAACGCATAACGCATAACGCATAACGCATAACGCATAACGCATAACGCATATGGCATAACGCATAATGCAAAAGTCATAACGCATAACGCATAACGCATAACGCATAACGCATAACGCATAACGCATAACGCATAACGCATAACGCATAACGCATAACGCATAACGCATAACGCATAACGCATAACGCATAACGCATAACGCATAACGCATAACGCATAACGCATAACGCATAACGCATAACGCATAACGCATAACGCATAACGCATAACGCATGACACACAACGCATAACGCATAACGCATAACGCATAACGCATAACGCATAACGCATTACGCATAACGAATTACGCATAACGCATAACGCATAACGCATAACGCATAAGGCATAACGCATAACGCATAACGCATAACGCATAACGCATAACGCGTAACGCAAGACTCATAACGCATAACGCATAACGCATAACGCATAACGCATATGGCATAACGCATAATGCAAAAGTCATAACGCATAACGCATAACGCATAACGCATAACGCATAACGCATAAGGCATAAGCATAACGCATAACGCATAACGCATAACGCATAACGCATAACGCATAACGCGTAACGCAAGACTCATAACGCATAACGCATAACGCATAACGCATAACGCATATGCCATAACGCATAATGCAAAAGTCATAACGCATAACGCATAACGCATAACGCATAACGCATAACGCATAACGCATAACGCATAACGCATAACGCATAACGCATAACGCATAACGCATAACGCATAACGCATAACGCATAACGCATAACGCATAACGCATAACGCATAACGCATAACGCATAACGCATAACGCATAACGCATAACGCATAACGCATAACGCATAACGCGTAACGCAAAACTCATAACGCATAACGCATAACGCATAACGCATAACGCACAACGCATAACGTTTAAACCATAAGGCATAACGCATAGCCCATGACGCATAACGCATAACGCATAACGCATAATGCAAAAGTCATAACGCATAACGCATAACGGATAACGCATAACGCATAACGCATAACGCATAACGCATAACGCATAACGCATAACGCATAACGCATAACGCATAACGCATAACGCATAACGCATAACGCATAACGCATAAGGCATAACGCATAACGCATAACGCATAACGCATAACGCATAACGCATAACGCATAACGCATAACGCATACGCATAACGCATAACGCATAACGCATAACGCATAACGCATAACGCATAACGCATAACGCATAAACGCATAACGCATAACGCATAACGCATAACGCATAACGAATAACGCATAACGCATAACGCATAACGCATAACGCATAACGCATAACGCATAACGCATAACGCATAACGCATAACGCATAACGCATAACGCATAACGCATAACGCATAACGCATAACGCATAACGCATAACGCATAACGCATAACGCATAACGCATACGCATAACGCATAACGCATAACGCATAACGCATAACGCATAACGCATAACGCATAACGCATAACGCATAACGCATAACGCATAAGCATAACGCATAACGCATAACGCATAACGCATAACGCGTAACGCGTAACGCATAACGCGTAACGCATAACGCGTAACGCATAACGCATAACGCATAACGCATAACGCATAACGCATAACGCATAACGCATAACGCATAACGCATAACGCATAACGCATAACGCATAACGCATAACGCATAACGCATAACGCATAACGCATAACGCATAACGCATAACGCATAACGCATAACGCATAACGCATAACGCATAACGCATAACGCATAACGCATAACGCATAACGCATAACGCATAACGCATAACGCATAACGCATAACGCATAACGCATAACGCATAACGCATAACGCATAACGCATAACGCATAACGCATAACGCATAACGCATAACGCATAACGCGTAACGCAAGACTCATAACGCATAACGCATAACGCATAACGCATAACGCATATGGCATAACGCATAATGCAAAAGTCATAACGCATAACGCATAACGCATAACGCATAACGCATAACGCATAACGCATAACGCATAACGCATAACGCATAACGCATAACCCATAACGCATAACGCATAACGCATAACGCATAACGCATAACGCATAACGCATAACGCATAACGCATAACGCGTAACGCAAAACTCATAACGCATAACGCATAACGCATAATGCATAACGCACAACGCATAACGTTTAACCATAAGGCATAACGCATAGCCCATGACGCATAACGCATAACGCATAACGCATAATGCAAAAGTCATAACGCATAACGCATAACGGATAACGCATAACGCATAACGCATAACGCATAACGCATAACGCATAACGCATAACGCATAACGCATAACGCATAACGCATAACGCATAACGCATAACGCATAACGCATAACGCATAACGCATAACGCATAACGCATAACGCATAACGCATAACGCATAACGCATAACGCATAACGCATAAGGCATAAGCATAACGCATAACGACGCATAACGCATAACGCATAACGCATAACGCATAAGCATAACGCATAACGCATAACGCATAACGCATAACGCATAACGCGTAACGCGTAACGCATAACGCGTAACGCATAACGCATAACGCATAACGCATAACGCATAACGCATAACGCATAACGCATAACGCATAACGCATAACGCATAACGCATAACGCATAACGCATAACGCATAACGCATAACGCATACCGCATAACGCATAACGCATAACGCATAACGCATAACGCATAACGCATAACGCATAACGCATAACGCATAACGCATAACGCATAACGCATAACGCATAACGCATAACGCATAACGCATAACGCATAACGCATAACGCATAACGCATAACGCATAACGCATAACGCATAACGCATAACGCATAACGCATAACGCATAACGCATAACGCATAACGCATAACGCATAACGCATAACGCATAAGGCATAAGCATAACGCATAACGCATAACGCATAACGCATAACGCATAACGCATAAGCATAACGCATAACGCATAACGCATAACGCATAACGCATAACGCGTAACGCGTAACGCATAACGCGTAACGCATAACGCATAACGCATAACGCATAACGCATAACGCATAACGCATAACGCATAACGCATAACGCATAACGCATAACGCATAACGCATAACGCATAACGCATAACGCATAACGCATAACGCATACCGCATAACGCATAACGCATAACGCATAACGCATAACGCATAACGCATAACGCATAACGCATAACGCATAACGCATAACGCATAACGCATAACGCATAACGCATAACGCATAACGCATAACGCATAACGCATAACGCATAACGCATAACGCATAACGCATAACGCATAACGCATAACGCATAACGCATAACGCATAACGCATAACGCATAACGCATAACGCATAACGCATAACGCATAACGCATAACGCATAACGCATAACGCATAACGCATAACGCATAACGCATAACGCATAACGCATAACGCATAACGCATAAGCATAACGCATAACGCATAACGCATAACGCATAACGCATAACGCGTAACGCGTAACGCATAACGCGTAACGCATAACGCATAACGCATAACGCATAACGCATAACGCATAACGCATAACGCATAACGCATAACGCATAACGCATAACGCATAACGCATAACGCATAACGCATAACGCATAACGCATAACGCATAACGCATAACGCATAACGCATAACGCATAACGCATAACGCATAACGCATAACGCATAACGCATAACGCATAACGCATAACGCATAACGCATAACGCATAACGCATAACGCATAACGCATAACGCATAACGCATAACGCATAACGCATAACGCATAACGCATAACGCATAACGCATAACGCATAACGCATAACGCATAACGCATAACGCATAACGCATAACGCATAACGCATAACGCATAACGCATAACGCATAACGCATAACGCATAACGCATAACGCATAACGCATAACGCATAACGCATAACGCGTAACGCAAGACTCATAACGCATAACGCATAACGCATAACGCATAACGCATATGGCATAACGCATAATGCAAAAGTCATAACGCATAACGCATAACGCATAACGCATAACGCATAACGCATAACGCATAACGCATAACGCATAACCCATAACGCATAACGCATAACGCATAACGCATAACGCATAACGCATAACGCATAACGCATAACGCATAACGCGTAACGCAAAACTCATAACGCATAACGCATAACGCATAATGCATAACGCACAACGCATAACGTTTAAACCATAAGGCATAACGCATAGCCCATGACGCATAACGCATAACGCATAACGCATAATGCAAAAGTCATAACGCATAACGCATAACGGATAACGCATAACGCATAACGCATAACGCATAACGCATAACGCATAACGCATAACGCATAACGCATAACGCATAACGCATAACGCATAACGCATAACGCATAACGCATAACGCATAACGCATAACGCATAACGCATAACGCATAACGCATAACGCATAACGCATAACGCATAACGCATAAGGCATAAGCATAACGCATAACGCATAACGCATAACGCATAACGCATAACGCATAAGCATAACGCATAACGCATAACGCATAACGCATAACGCATAACGCGTAACGCGTAACGCATAACGCGTAACGCATAACGCATAACGCATAACGCATAACGCATAACGCATAACGCATAACGCATAACGCATAACGCATAACGCATAACGCATAACGCATAACGCATAACGCATACCGCATAACGCATAACGCATAACGCATAACGCATAACGCATAACGCATAACGCATAACGCATAACGCATAACGCATAACGCATAACGCATAACGCATAACGCATAACGCATAACGCATAACGCATAACGCATAACGCATAACGCATAACGCATAACGCATAACGCATAACGCATAACGCATAACGCATAACGCATAACGCATAACGCATAACGCATAACGCATAACGCATAACGCATAACGCATAACGCATAACGCATAACGCATAACGCATAACGCATAACGCATAACGCATAACGCATAACGCATAACGCATAACGCATAACGCATAACGCATGACGCACAACGCATAACGCATAACGCATAACGCATAACGCATAACGCATAACGCATAACGCATAACGCATAACGCATAACGCATAACGCATAACGCATAACGCATAACGCATAACGCATAACGCATAACGCATAACGCATAACGCATAACGCATAACGCATAACGCGTAACGCAAAACTCATAACGCATAACGCATAACGCATAATGCATAACGCACAACGCATAACGTTTAAACCATAAGGCATAACGCATAGCCCATGACGCATAACGCATAACGCATAACGCATAATGCAAAAGTCATAACGCATAACGCATAACGGATAACGCATAACGCATAACGCATAACGCATAACGCATAACGCATAACGCATAACGCATAACGCATAACGCATAACGCATAACGCATAACGCATAACGCATAACGCATAACGCATAACGCATAACGCATAACGCATAACGCATAACGCATAAGGCATAAGCATAACGCATAACGCATAACGCATAACGCATAACGCATAACGCATAACGCATAACGCATAACGCGTAACGCAAAACTCATAACGCATAACGCATAACGCATAACGCATAACGCACAACGCATAACGTTTAAACCATAAGGCATAACGCATAGCCCATGACGTATAACGCATAACGCATAACGCATAATGCAAAAGTCATAACGCATAACGCATAACGGATAACGCATAACGCATAACGCATAACGCATAACGCATAACGCATAACGCATAACGCATAACGCATAACGCATAACGCATAACGCATAACGCATAACGCATAACGCATAACGCATAACGCATAACGCATAACGCATAACGCATAACGCATAACGCATAACGCATAACGCATAACGCATAACGCATAACGCATAACGCATAACGCATAACGCATAACGCATAACGCATAACGCATAACGCATAACGCATAACGCATAACGCATAACGCATAACGCATAACGCATAACGCATAACGCATAACGCATAACGCATAACGCATAACGCATAACGCATAACGCATAACGCATAACGCATAACGCATAACGCATAACGCATAACGCATAACGCATAACGCATAACGCATAACGCATAACGCATAACGCATAACGCATAACGCATAACGCATAACGCATAACGCATAACGCATAACGCATAACGCATAACGCATAACGCATAACGCATAACGCATAACGCATAACGCATAACGCATAACGCATAACGCATAACGCATAACGCATAACGCATAACGCATAACGCATAACGCATAACGCATAACGCATAACGCATAACGCATAACGCATAACGCGTAACGCAAAACTCATAACGCATAACGCATAACGCATAACGCACAACGCATAACGTTTAAACCATAAGGCATAACGCATAGCCCATGACGCATAACGCATAACGCATAATGCAAAAGTCATAACGCATAACGCATAACGGATAACGCATAACGCATAACGCATAACGCATAACGCATAACGCATAACGCATAACGCATGACGCACAACGCATAACGCATAACGCATAACGCATAACGCATAACGCATAACGCATAACGCATTACGCATAACGAATTACGCATAACGCATAACGCATAACGCATAACGCATAACGCATAACGCATAAGGCATAACGCATAACGCATAACGCATAACGCATAACGCATAACGCATAACGCGTAACGCAAGACTCATAACGCATAACGCATAACGCATAACGCATAACGCATAACGCATAACGCATATGGCATAACGCATAATGCAAAAGTCATAACGCATAACGCATAACGCATAACGCATAACGCATAACGCATAACGCATAACGCATAACGCATAACGCATAACGCATAACGCATAACGCATAACGCATAACGCATAACGCATAACGCGTAACGCAAAACTCATAACGCATAACGCATAACGCATAATGCATAACGCACAACGCATAACGTTTAAACCATAAGGCATAACGCATAGCCCATGACGCATAACGCATAACGCATAACGCATAACGCATAATGCAAAAGTCATAACGCATAACGCATAACGGATAACGCATAACGCATAACGCATAACGCATAACGCATAACGCATAACGCATAACGCATAACGCATAACGCATAACGCATAACGCATAACGCATAACGCATAACGCATAACGCATAACGCATAACGCATAACGCATAACGCATAACGCATAACGCATAACGCATAACGCATAAGGCATAAGCATAACGCATAACGCATAACGCATAACGCATAACGCATAACGCATAACGCATAACGCATAACGCATAACGCATAACGCATAACGCATAACGCATAACGCATAACGCATAACGCATAACGCATAACGCATAACGCATAACGCATAACGCATAACGCATAACGCATAACGCATAACGCATAACGCATAACGCATAACGCATAACGCATAAGGCATAAGCATAACGCATAACGCATAACGCATAACGCATAACGCATAACGCGTAACGCAAAACTCATAACGCATAACGCATAACGCATAACGCATAACGCATAACGCATAACGCATAACGCATAACGCATAACGCATAACGCATAACGCATAACGCATAACGCATAACGCATAACGCATAACGCATAACGCATAACGCATAACGCATAACGCATAACGCATAACGCATAACGCATAACGCATAACGCATAACGCATAACGCATAACGCATAACGCATAACGCATAACGCATAACGCATAACGCATAACGCATAACGCATAACGCATAACGCATAACGCATAACGCATAACGCATAACGCATAACGCATAACGCATAACGCATAACGCATAACGCATAACGCATAACGCATAACGCATAACGCATAACGCATAACGCATAACGCATAACGCATAACGCATAACGCATAACGCATAACGCATAACGCATAACGCATAAGGCATAAGCATAACGCATAACGCATAACGCATAACGCATAACGCATAACGCGTAACGCAAAACTCATAACGCATAACGCATAACGCATAACGCATAACGCATAACGCATAACGCATAACGCATAACGCATAACGCATAACGCATAACGCATAACGCATAACGCATAACGCATAACGCATAACGCATAACGCATAACGCATAACGCATAACGCATAACGCATAACGCATAACGCATAACGCATAACGCATAACGCATAACGCATAACGCATAACGCATAACGCATAACGCATAACGCATAACGCATAACGCATAACGCATAACGCATAACGCATAACGCATAACGCATAACGCATAACGCATAACGCATAACGCATAACGCATAACGCATAACGCATAACGCATAACGCATAACGCATAACGCGTAACGCAAAACTCATAACGCATAACGCATAACGCATAACGCATAACGCACAACGCATAACGTTTAAACCATAAGGCATAACGCATAGCCCATGACGCATAACGCATAACGCATAACGCATAATGCAAAAGTCATAACGCATAACGCATAACGGATAACGCATAACGCATAACGCATAACGCATAACGCATAACGCATAACGCATAACGCATAACGCATAACGCATAACGCATAACGCATAACGCATAACGCATAACGCATAACGCATAACGCATAACGCATAACGCATAACGCATAACGCATAACGCATAACGCATAACGCATAACGCATAACGCATAACGCATAACGCATAACGCATAACGCATAACGCATAACGCATAACGCATAACGCATAACGCATAACGCATAACGCATAACGCATAACGCATAACGCATAACGCATAACGCATAACGCATAACGCATAACGCATAACGCATAACGCATAACGCATAACGCATAACGCATAACGCATAACGCATAACGCATAACGCATAACGCATAACGCATAACGCATAACGCATAACGCATAACGCATAACGCATAACGCATAACGCATAACGCATAACGCATAACGCATAACGCATAACGCATAACGCATAACGCATAACGCATAACGCATAACGCATAACGCATAACGCATAACGCATAACGCATAACGCATAACGCATAACGCATAACGCATAACGCATAACGCATAACGCATAACGCATAACGCATAACGCATAACGCATAACGCATAACGCATAACGCATAACGCATAACGCATAACGCGTAACGCAAAACTCATAACGCATAACGCATAACGCATAACGCACAAGGCATAACGTTTAAACCATAAGGCATAACGCATAGCCCATGACGCATAACGCATAACGCATAATGCAAAAGTCATAACGCATAACGCATAACGGATAACGCATAACGCATAACGCATAACGCATAACGCATTACGCATAACGAATTACGCATAACGCATAACGCATAACGCATAACGCATAACGCATAAGGCATAACGCATAACGCATAACGCATAACGCATAACGCATAACGCATAACGCGTAACGCAAGACTCATAACGCATAACGCATAACGCATAACGCATAACGCATAACGCATAACGCATATGGCATAACGCATAATGCAAAAGTCATAACGCATAACGCATAACGCATAACGCATAACGCATAACGCATAACGCATAACGCATAACGCATAACGCATAACGCATAACGCATAACGCATAACGCATAACGCATAACGCATAACGCATAACGCATAACGCATAACGCATAACGCATAACGCATAACGCATAACGCATAACGCATAACGCATAACGCATAACGCATAACGCATAACGCATAACGCATAACGCATAACGCGTAACGCAAAACTCATAACGCATAACGCATAACGCATAACGCACAACGCATAACGTTTAAACCATAAGGCATAACGCATAGCCCATGACGCATAACGCATAACGCATAATGCAAAAGTCATAACGCATAACGCATAACGGATAACGCATAACGCATAACGCATAACGCATAACGCATAACGCATAACGCATAACGCATAACGCATAACGCATAACGCATAACGCATAACGCATAACGCATAACGCATAACGCATAACGCATAACGCATAACGCATAACGCATAACGCATAACGCATAACGCATAACGCATAACGCATAACGTATAACGCATAACGCATAACGCATAACGCATAAGCATAACGCATAACGCATAACGCATAACGCATAACGCATAACGCGTAACGCGTAACGCATAACGCATAACGCATAACGCATAACGCATAACGCATAACGCATAACGCGTAACGCAAATCTCATAACGCATAACGCATAACGCATAACGCATAACGCACAACGCATAACGTTTAAACCATAAGGCATAACGCATAGCCCATGACGCATAACGCATAACGCATAACGCATAATGCAAAAGTCATAACGCATAACGCATAACGCATAACGCATAACGCATAACGCGTAACGCAAGACTCATAACGCATAACGCATAACGCATAACGCATAACGCATAACGCATATGGCATAACGCATAACGCATAACGCATAACGCATAACGCATAACGCATAACGCATAACGCATAACGCATAACGCATAACGCATGACGCACAACGCATAACGCATAACGCATAACGCATAACGCATAACGCATAACGCATAACGCATAACGCATAACGCATAACGCATAACGCATAACGCATAACGCATAACGCATAACGCATAACGCATAACGCATAACGCATAACGCATAACGCATAACGCATAACGCATAACGCATAACGCATAACGCATAACGCATAACGCATAACGCATAACGCATAACGCATAACGCATAACGCATAACGCATAACGCATAACGCATAACGCATAACGCATAACGCATAACGCATAACGCATAACGCATAACGCATAACGCATAACGCATAACGCATAACGCATAACGCGTAACGCAAAACTCATAACGCATAACGCATAACGCATAACGCACAAGGCATAACGTTTAAACTATAAGGCATAACGCATAGCCCATGACGCATAACGCATAACGCATAATGCAAAAGTCATAACGCATAACGCATAACGGATAACGCATAACGCATAACGCATAACGCATAACGCATTACGCATAACGAATTACGCATAACGCATAACGCATAACGCATAACGCATAACGCATAAGGCATAACGCATAACGCATAACGCATAACGCATAACGCATAACGCATAACGCGTAACGCAAGACTCATAACGCATAACGCATAACGCATAACGCATAACGCATAACGCATATGGCATAACGCATAATGCAAAAGTCATAACGCATAACGCATAACGCATAACGCATAACGCATAACGCATAACGCATAACGCATAACGCATAACGCATAACGCATAACGCATAACGCATAACGCATAACGCATAACGCATAACGCATAACGCATAACGCATAACGCATAACGCATAACGCATAACGCATAACGCATAACGCATAACGCATAACGCATAACGCATAACGCATAACGCATAACGCATAACGCATAACGCATAACGCATAACGCATAACGCGTAACGCAAAACTCATAACGCATAACGCATAACGCATAACGCATAACGCACAACGCATAACGTTTAAACCATAAGGCATAACGCATAGCCCATGACGCATAACGCATAACGCATAATGCAAAAGTCATAACGCATAACGCATAACGGATAACGCATAACGCATAACGCATAACGCATAACGCATAACGCATAACGCATAACGCATAACGCATAACGCATAACGCATAACGCATAACGCATAACGCATAACGCATAACGCATAACGCATAACGCATAACGCATAACGCATAACGCATAACGCATAACGCATAACGCATAACGCATAACGCATAACGCATAACGCATAACGCATAAGCATAACGCATAACGCATAACGCATAACGCATAACGCATAACGCGTAACGCGTAACGCATAACGCGTAACGCATAACGCATAACGCATAACGCATAACGCATAACGCATAACGCATAACGCATAACGCATAACGCATAACGCATAACGCATAACGCATAACGCATAACGCATAACGCATAACGCATAACGCATAACGCATAACGCATAACGCATAACGCATAACGCATAACGCATAACGCATAACGCATAACGCATAACGCATAACGCATAACGCATAACGCATAACGCATAACGCATAACGCATAACGCATAACGCATAACGCATAACGCATAACGCATAACGCATAACGCATAACGCATAACGCATAACGCATAACGCATAACGCATAACGCATAACGCATAACGCATAACGCATAACGCATAACGCATAACGCATAACGCATAACGCATGACGCACAACGCATAACGCATAACGCATAACGCACAACGCATAACGCATAACGCATAACGCATAACGCATAACGCATAACGCATAACGCATTACGCATAACGCATAACGCATAAGGCATAAGCATAACGCATAACGCATAACGCATAACGCATAACGCATAACGCATAACGCATAACGCGTAACGCAAGACTCATAACGCATAACGCATAACGCATAACGCATAACGCATATGGCATAACGCATAATGCAAAAGTCATAACGCATAACGCATAACGCATAACGCATAACGCATAACGCATAACGCATAACGCATAACGCATAACGCATAACGCATAACGCATAACGCATAACGCATAACGCATAACGCATAACGCATAACGCATAACGCATAACGCATAACGCATAACGCATAACGCATAACGCATAACGCATAACGCGTAACGCAAAACTCATAACGCATAACGCATAACGCATAATGCATAACGCACAACGCATAACGTTTAAACCATAAGGCATAACGCATAGCCCATGACGCATAACGCATAACGCATAACGCATAATGCAAAAGTCATAACGCATAACGCATAACGGATAACGCATAACGCATAACGCATAACGCATAACGCATAACGCATAACGCATAACGCATAACGCATAACGCATAACGCATAACGCATAACGCATAACGCATAACGCATAACGCATAACGCATAACGCATAACGCATAACGCATAACGCATAACGCATAACGCATAAGGCATAAGCATAACGCATAACGCATAACGCATAACGCATAACGCATAAGCATAACGCATAACGCATAACGCATAACGCGTAACGCATAACGCGTAACGCGTAACGCATAACGCGTAACGCATAACGCATAACGCATAACGCATAACGCATAACGGATAACGCATAACGCATAACGCATAACGCATAACGCATAACGCATAACGCATAACGCATAACGCATAACGCATAACGCATAACGCATAACGCATAACGCATAACGCATAACGCATAACGCATAACGCATAACGCATAACGCATAACGCATAACGCATAACGCATAACGCATAACGCATAACGCATAACGCATAACGCATAACGCATAACGCATAACGCATAACGCATAACGCATAACGCATAACGCATAACGCATAACGCATAACGCATAACGCATAACGCATAACGCATAACGCATAACGCATAACGCATAACGCATAACGCATAACGCATAACGCATAACGCATAACGCATAACGCATAACGCATAACGCATAACGCATAACGCATAACGCATAACGCATAACGCATAACGCATAACGCATAACGCATAACGCATAACGCATAACGCATAACGCATAAGGCATAAGCATAACGCATAACGCATAACGCATAACGCATAACGCATAACGCGTAACGCAAAACTCATAACGCATAACGCATAACGCATAACGCATAACGCATAACGCATAACGCATAACGCATAACGCATAACGCATAACGCATAACGCATAACGCATAACGCATAACGCATAACGCATAACGCATAACGCATAACGCATAACGCATAACGCATAACGCATAACGCATAACGCATAACGCATAACGCATAACGCATAACGCATAACGCATAACGCATAACGCATAACGCATAACGCATAACGCATAACGCATAACGCATAACGCATAACGCATAACGCATAACGCATAACGCATAACGCATAACGCATAACGCATAACGCATAACGCATAACGCATAACGCATAACGCATAACGCGTAACGCAAAACTCATAACGCATAACGCATAACGCATAACGCATAACGCACAACGCATAACGTTTAAACCATAAGGCATAACGCATAGCCCATGACGCATAACGCATAACGCATAACGCATAATGCAAAAGTCATAACGCATAACGCATAACGGATAACGCATAACGCATAACGCATAACGCATAACGCATAACGCATAACGCATAACGCATAACGCATAACGCATAACGCATAACGCATAACGCATAACGCATAACGCATAACGCATAACGCATAACGCATAACGCATAACGCATAACGCATAACGCATAACGCATAACGCATAACGCATAACGCATAACGCATAACGCATAACGCATAACGCATAACGCATAACGCATAACGCATAACGCATAACGCATAACGCATAACGCATAACGCATAACGCATAACGCATAACGCATAACGCATAACGCATAACGCATAACGCATAACGCATAACGCATAACGCATAACGCATAACGCATAACGCATAACGCATAACGCATAACGCATAACGCATAACGCATAACGCATAACGCATAACGCATAACGCATAACGCATAACGCATAACGCATAACGCATAACGCATAACGCATAACGCATAACGCATAACGCATAACGCATAACGCATAACGCATAACGCATAACGCATAACGCATAACGCATAACGCATAACGCATAACGCATAACGCATAACGCATAACGCATAACGCATAACGCATAACGCATAACGCATAACGCGTAACGCAAAACTCATAACGCATAACGCATAACGCATAACGCACAAGGCATAACGTTTAAACCATAAGGCATAACGCATAGCCCATGACGCATAACGCATAACGCATAATGCAAAAGTCATAACGCATAACGCATAACGGATAACGCATAACGCATAACGCATAACGCATAACGCATTACGCATAACGAATTACGCATAACGCATAACGCATAACGCATAACGCATAACGCATAAGGCATAACGCATAACGCATAACGCATAACGCATAACGCATAACGCATAACGCGTAACGCAAGACTCATAACGCATAACGCATAACGCATAACGCATAACGCATAACGCATAACGCATATGGCATAACGCATAATGCAAAAGTCATAACGCATAACGCATAACGCATAACGCATAACGCATAACGCATAACGCATAACGCATAACGCATAACGCATAACGCATAACGCATAACGCATAACGCATAACGCATAACGCATAACGCATAACGCATAACGCATAACGCATAACGCATAACGCATAACGCATAACGCATAACGCATAACGCATAACGCATAACGCATAACGCATAACGCATAACGCATAACGCATAACGCATAACGCATAACGCGTAACGCAAAACTCATAACGCATAACGCATAACGCATAACGCACAACGCATAACGTTTAAACCATAAGGCATAACGCATAGCCCATGACGCATAACGCATAACGCATAATGCAAAAGTCATAACGCATAACGCATAACGGATAACGCATAACGCATAACGCATAACGCATAACGCATAACGCATAACGCATAACGCATAACGCATAACGCATAACGCATAACGCATAACGCATAACGCATAACGCATAACGCATAACGCATAACGCATAACGCATAACGCATAACGCATAACGCATAACGCATAACGCATAACGCATAACGTATAACGCATAACGCATAACGCATAACGCATAAGCATAACGCATAACGCATAACGCATAACGCATAACGCATAACGCGTAACGCGTAACGCATAACGCATAACGCATAACGCATAACGCATAACGCATAACGCATAACGCGTAACGCAAATCTCATAACGCATAACGCATAACGCATAACGCATAACGCACAACGCATAACGTTTAAACCATAAGGCATAACGCATAGCCCATGACGCATAACGCATAACGCATAACGCATAATGCAAAAGTCATAACGCATAACGCATAACGCATAACGCATAACGCATAACGCGTAACGCAAGACTCATAACGCATAACGCATAACGCATAACGCATAACGCATAACGCATAACGCATAACGCATATGGCATAACGCATAACGCATAACGCATAACGCATAACGCATAACGCATAACGCATAACGCATAACGCATAACGCATAACGCATGACGCACAACGCATAACGCATAACGCATAACGCATAACGCATAACGCATAACGCATAACGCATAACGCATAACGCATAACGCATAACGCATAACGCATAACGCATAACGCATAACGCATAACGCATAACGCATAACGCATAACGCATAACGCATAACGCATAACGCATAACGCATAACGCATAACGCATAACGCATAACGCATAACGCATAACGCATAACGCATAACGCATAACGCATAACGCATAACGCATAACGCATAACGCATAACGCATAACGCATAACGCATAACGCATAACGCATAACGCATAACGCATAACGCATAACGCATAACGCATAACGCATAACGCGTAACGCAAAACTCATAACGCATAACGCATAACGCATAACGCACAAGGCATAACGTTTAAACTATAAGGCATAACGCATAGCCCATGACGCATAACGCATAACGCATAATGCAAAAGTCATAACGCATAACGCATAACGGATAACGCATAACGCATAACGCATAACGCATAACGCATTACGCATAACGAATTACGCATAACGCATAACGCATAACGCATAACGCATAACGCATAAGGCATAACGCATAACGCATAACGCATAACGCATAACGCATAACGCATAACGCGTAACGCAAGACTCATAACGCATAACGCATAACGCATAACGCATAACGCATAACGCATAACGCATATGGCATAACGCATAATGCAAAAGTCATAACGCATAACGCATAACGCATAACGCATAACGCATAACGCATAACGCATAACGCATAACGCATAACGCATAACGCATAACGCATAACGCATAACGCATAACGCATAACGCATAACGCATAACGCATAACGCATAACGCATAACGCATAACGCATAACGCATAACGCATAACGCATAACGCATAACGCATAACGCATAACGCATAACGCATAACGCATAACGCATAACGCATAACGCATAACGCATAACGCGTAACGCAAAACTCATAACGCATAACGCATAACGCATAACGCATAACGCACAACGCATAACGTTTAAACCATAAGGCATAACGCATAGCCCATGACGCATAACGCATAACGCATAATGCAAAAGTCATAACGCATAACGCATAACGGATAACGCATAACGCATAACGCATAACGCATAACGCATAACGCATAACGCATAACGCATAACGCATAACGCATAACGCATAACGCATAACGCATAACGCATAACGCATAACGCATAACGCATAACGCATAACGCATAACGCATAACGCATAACGCATAACGCATAACGCATAACGCATAACGCATAACGCATAACGCATAACGCATAAGCATAACGCATAACGCATAACGCATAACGCATAACGCATAACGCGTAACGCGTAACGCATAACGCGTAACGCATAACGCATAACGCATAACGCATAACGCATAACGCATAACGCATAACGCATAACGCATAACGCATAACGCATAACGCATAACGCATAACGCATAACGCATAACGCATAACGCATAACGCATAACGCATAACGCATAACGCATAACGCATAACGCATAACGCATAACGCATAACGCATAACGCATAACGCATAACGCATAACGCATAACGCATAACGCATAACGCATAACGCATAACGCATAACGCATAACGCATAACGCATAACGCATAACGCATAACGCATAACGCATAACGCATAACGCATAACGCATAACGCATAACGCATAACGCATAACGCATAACGCATAACGCATAACGCATAACGCATAACGCATAACGCATAACGCATAACGCATAACGCATAACGCATGACGCACAACGCATAACGCATAACGCATAACGCACAACGCATAACGCATAACGCATAACGCATAACGCATAACGCATAACGCATAACGCATTACGCATAACGCATAACGCATAAGGCATAAGCATAACGCATAACGCATAACGCATAACGCATAACGCATAACGCATAACGCATAACGCGTAACGCAAGACTCATAACGCATAACGCATAACGCATAACGCATAACGCATATGGCATAACGCATAATGCAAAAGTCATAACGCATAACGCATAACGCATAACGCATAACGCATAACGCATAACGCATAACGCATAACGCATAACGCATAACGCATAACGCATAACGCATAACGCATAACGCATAACGCATAACGCATAACGCATAACGCATAACGCATAACGCATAACGCATAACGCATAACGCATAACGCGTAACGCAAAACTCATAACGCATAACGCATAACGCATAATGCATAACGCACAACGCATAACGTTTAAACCATAAGGCATAACGCATAGCCCATGACGCATAACGCATAACGCATAACGCATAATGCAAAAGTCATAACGCATAACGCATAACGGATAACGCATAACGCATAACGCATAACGCATAACGCATAACGCATAACGCATAACGCATAACGCATAACGCATAACGCATAACGCATAACGCATAACGCATAACGCATAACGCATAACGCATAACGCATAACGCATAACGCATAACGCATAACGCATAACGCATAACGCATAACGCATAAGGCATAAGCATAACGCATAACGCATAACGCATAACGCATAACGCATAACGCATAACGCATAACGCATAACGCATGACGCACAACGCATAACGCATAACGCATAACGCATAACGCATAACGCATAACGCATAACGCATAACGCATAACGCATAACGCATAACGCATAACGCATAACGCATAACGCATAACGCATAACGCATAACGCATAACGCATAACGCATAACGCATAACGCATAACGCATAACGCATAACGCATAACGCATAACGCATAACGCATAACGCATAACGCATAACGCATAACGCATAACGCATAACGCATAACGCATAACGCATAACGCATAACGCATAACGCATAACGCATAACGCATAACGCATAACGCATAACGCATAACGCATAACGCATAACGCATAACGCGTAACGCAAAACTCATAACGCATAACGCATAACGCATAACGCACAAGGCATAACGTTTAAACTATAAGGCATAACGCATAGCCCATGACGCATAACGCATAACGCATAATGCAAAAGTCATAACGCATAACGCATAACGGATAACGCATAACGCATAACGCATAACGCATAACGCATTACGCATAACGAATTACGCATAACGCATAACGCATAACGCATAACGCATAACGCATAAGGCATAACGCATAACGCATAACGCATAACGCATAACGCATAACGCATAACGCGTAACGCAAGACTCATAACGCATAACGCATAACGCATAACGCATAACGCATAACGCATAACGCATATGGCATAACGCATAATGCAAAAGTCATAACGCATAACGCATAACGCATAACGCATAACGCATAACGCATAACGCATAACGCATAACGCATAACGCATAACGCATAACGCATAACGCATAACGCATAACGCATAACGCATAACGCATAACGCATAACGCATAACGCATAACGCATAACGCATAACGCATAACGCATAACGCATAACGCATAACGCATAACGCATAACGCATAACGCATAACGCATAACGCATAACGCATAACGCATAACGCATAACGCGTAACGCAAAACTCATAACGCATAACGCATAACGCATAACGCATAACGCACAACGCATAACGTTTAAACCATAAGGCATAACGCATAGCCCATGACGCATAACGCATAACGCATAATGCAAAAGTCATAACGCATAACGCATAACGGATAACGCATAACGCATAACGCATAACGCATAACGCATAACGCATAACGCATAACGCATAACGCATAACGCATAACGCATAACGCATAACGCATAACGCATAACGCATAACGCATAACGCATAACGCATAACGCATAACGCATAACGCATAACGCATAACGCATAACGCATAACGCATAACGCATAACGCATAACGCATAACGCATAACGCATAAGCATAACGCATAACGCATAACGCATAACGCATAACGCATAACGCGTAACGCGTAACGCATAACGCGTAACGCATAACGCATAACGCATAACGCATAACGCATAACGCATAACGCATAACGCATAACGCATAACGCATAACGCATAACGCATAACGCATAACGCATAACGCATAACGCATAACGCATAACGCATAACGCATAACGCATAACGCATAACGCATAACGCATAACGCATAACGCATAACGCATAACGCATAACGCATAACGCATAACGCATAACGCATAACGCATAACGCATAACGCATAACGCATAACGCATAACGCATAACGCATAACGCATAACGCATAACGCATAACGCATAACGCATAACGCATAACGCATAACGCATAACGCATAACGCATAACGCATAACGCATAACGCATAACGCATAACGCATAACGCATAACGCATAACGCATAACGCATGACGCACAACGCATAACGCATAACGCATAACGCACAACGCATAACGCATAACGCATAACGCATAACGCATAACGCATAACGCATAACGCATTACGCATAACGCATAACGCATAAGGCATAAGCATAACGCATAACGCATAACGCATAACGCATAACGCATAACGCATAACGCGTAACGCAAGACTCATAACGCATAACGCATAACGCATAACGCATAACGCATATGGCATAACGCATAATGCAAAAGTCATAACGCATAACGCATAACGCATAACGCATAACGCATAACGCATAACGCATAACGCATAACGCATAACGCATAACGCATAACGCATAACGCATAACGCATAACGCATAACGCATAACGCATAACGCATAACGCATAACGCATAACGCATAACGCATAACGCATAACGCATAACGCGTAACGCAAAACTCATAACGCATAACGCATAACGCATAATGCATAACGCACAACGCATAACGTTTAAACCATAAGGCATAACGCATAGCCCATGACGCATAACGCATAACGCATAACGCATAATGCAAAAGTCATAACGCATAACGCATAACGGATAACGCATAACGCATAACGCATAACGCATAACGCATAACGCATAACGCATAACGCATAACGCATAACGCATAACGCATAACGCATAACGCATAACGCATAACGCATAACGCATAACGCATAACGCATAACGCATAACGCATAACGCATAACGCATAACGCATAACGCATAAGGCATAAGCATAACGCATAACGCATAACGCATAACGCATAACGCATAAGCATAACGCATAACGCATAACGCATAACGCGTAACGCATAACGCGTAACGCGTAACGCATAACGCGTAACGCATAACGCATAACGCATAACGCATAACGCATAACGCATAACGCATAACGCATAACGCATAACGCATAACGCATAACGCATAACGCATAACGCATAACGCATAACGCATAACGCATAACGCATAACGCATAACGCATAACGCATAACGCATAACGCATAACGCATAACGCATAACGCATAACGCATAACGCATAACGCATAACGCATAACGCATAACGCATAACGCATAACGCATAACGCATAACGCATAACGCATAACGCATAACGCATAACGCATAACGCATAACGCATAACGCATAACGCATAACGCATAACGCATAACGCATAACGCATAACGCATAACGCATAACGCATAACGCATAACGCATAACGCATAACGCATAACGCATAACGCATAACGCATAACGCATAACGCATAACGCATAACGCATAACGCATAACGCATAACGCATAACGCATAACGCATAACGCATAACGCATAACGCATAACGCATAACGCATAACGCATAACGCATAACGCATAACGCGTAACGCAAAACTCATAACGCATAACGCATAACGCATAACGCACAACGCATAACGTTTAAACCATAAGGCATAACGCATAGCCCATGACGCATAACGCATAACGCATAATGCAAAAGTCATAACGCATAACGCATAACGGATAACGCATAACGCATAACGCATAACGCATAACGCATAACGCATAACGCATGACGCACAACGCATAACGCATATGCATAACGCATAACGCATAACGCATAACGCATAACGCATTACGCATAACGAATTACGCATAACGCATAACGCATAACGCATAACGCATAACGCATAAGGCATAACGCATAACGCATAACGCATAACGCATAACGCATAACGCATAACGCGTAACGCGTAACGCAAGACTCATAACGCATAACGCATAACGCATAACGCATAACGCATAACGCATATGGCATAACGCATAATGCAAAAGTCATAACGCATAACGCATAACGCATAACGCATAACGCATAACGCATAACGCATAACGCATAACGCATAACGCATAACGCATAACGCATAACGCATAACGCATAACGCATAACGCATAACGCATAACGCATAACGCATAACGCATAACGCATAACGCATAACGCATAACGCATAACGCATAACGCATAACGCATAACGCATAACGCATAACGCATAACGCTGTAACAGACCTACAGAACGTAGGCCTGTTACGAACAAACCCCTAGCAAACCTCCACCGGTTAGACACGACGACGCGATCTAGTAACGTACCACCGGCCTCCTGTCACAACAACAACACCGCCTGTACCGCACGTACCCCGCACCCAGGCCCGTATTCCAACGGGAATCCAAATCAAATTTCCAAAATACTGTTCGAAAGACGGTATACGTCACCAGCAAAATACCGCACCGCACCACCATCCCTTACCTCCAAACCATCCCTATAAAAGCCGGCACGAACAGACTAGAATCACCTGAGTCTGCCAGCAGTTATCCAGGAACAACCACGTGCGATATTCCAGTGCTGTGAGTATTCTACCTGTAACCGTTGTCCACGTCTCCGCCGTTATCGGCATCCTGGTTCCGCTGGTACGAGCCGTGCTCTACCTCGAACACTCGGTGTGTCACCGGTCTCTTTCGCTAGGCGCGTCGCCTCCGAGAGTCGACGATTAAGAAGCGGTGTGTCACCCTTCGACCTCGTCGAAACCCTGTCGTCCTGCCAGTCCGCTGGTGCGAGCCGTGCTCCACCTCGAACACCCGGTGCGTCACCGGTCACTTTCGCTAGGCGCGTCGCCTCCGAGAGCCGACGAACAAGAAGCGGTGCGTCACCCTTTGACTTCGTCGGAGAACCTCCTGTCCAGTTATCCCGTCGCTCCGCTGGTGCGAGTTGTACTCCACCTCGAACATACCCGGTGCGTCACCGGTAGATTTCGTGATACGCGTCGTCCACGAAATCGGCCGAACTAGAAGCGGTGCGTCACCCTTCGACGTCGCCTAAGAACCGCCTAGAAAGTCACCCTCGTGAGGCGAGTCGCCCACGAGGCCAGTCGAGCCAGACAAGGTGCGTCACCTTGATCGAACTCCCTGAACGACTGTCCGGAGGGACTTCGATGACCCGTGCGTCACGGCCATCGAAGGACCACGACAACCCGGCCTAGGTAGGGAGATCACGACGACAGTCGTGATCTAACTCTACTCCTGTCCATCCTGCCCGCGTCCTACGCCACATACAGGTTCAGGTAGCTCTCGCACGGTCACACATTCTAAAGTCACGGGCACCGTAGTATTTCCACCGCGCACTGTATCCTGAGGCACCGTAACATACGCGACCGAAAGGCAGCGAGTATAATTTGTTTAACCGCAACCGAATCGTCTCAGTTATTTCACCCGCATCGACTCCGTTCCTCGCGTCGACACTCCACTTGTCGTTTAGAACCCTGGGTCGGCGAGCTGTTCAACACCAAGGAGCCCGAACGCGAGGAAGCCGAACGACGACGAAACACACCTGTTACATGGCGCCCGAACAGGGACTGACGGAAAGGCATCCGCGTCGCGAATAGCTTTTCAAAATAAACAATCACCGGTTCAACACGGTAACGCGCGCGTAACCAGAGGACCAGTACGCCGCGTAACATTCCTGAGCCGCGTTGAACCGTGACCGCGCCGGCACACACACGCGTTTCGTACCCCAGACGCCATCTCTGGATGCGCACCGGTATTACCCGCCCTGAGAGTCGAAATTTCAAACACGCCGTCGCAAACCCCGGCCGAGGAAATCGGCCAACCACCAGGACTACGGACGAACGCCGACAACAGTGGGCCGATCTAATTAAACTAGAGATCACCAACCTCTTCAACATGACCGAACCAAAGACCCCGCAATTTGTAAACACCATGCAACCAGGCACGTCCCACCAAGCCGACACAATGGCCGGCGCCAATAGAGCGGCCGCAAACGAGCAAGACGACACCGGAAAGAGAATGGACCGGATGCGCAAGTGGGGATGCACGACGGACGGCAAGGACCCTTTCCGGTTTCTCGAACGGATAGGGGAACTAGCCCATTCATATCACATCTCCGACGCAGAATTATTAGAGGGGGTACCGGAACTTTTGCGAGGAGACGCCCAAGACTGGTACCGGGATAACCGCTACCAGATCAACACATGGGAGGAATTCACCGCAGACTTCCTGATGGTCTACTCCGGACACAAGACCCCGGTGCAACGGGCCCGCGAAGCACGAGCACGCGTACAGAAACCCGGAGAACCGTTCCATGAGTATATGAACGCGCTCACCACCCTCATGAGACGAGCGCTCATCCCGACGGACGAATATCTGGAAACCATCTATGAAAACATGCTACCAGATTACACGGCCATCATCGATCCAGAATCGATTTCCAGCATCCGAGACCTGCTCCGACACGCGCAACGCATCGAGAGAGCCATAGAGCGGAAAACCCAAATGCAACGGACCGCCAGCCGGCCTCTCGCCGCCGCCATCAACGAGAACCAGGACCACACGCCAAGCCAGACACGCGCCGATCCAATCGAGGCACGACTCGCCCGACTGAGCAACACACCCCGTGGGGAAGGGGAAGCCAGTGCGATTCAAGGTGACAACACCAACAGCTACAGTCGAATGACACACTGCTGGCGGTGTAAACAAAGGGGCCACACCCGTTTCGAGTGCAGAAACGCCTACCGGAAATTCTGTTCGCGATGTGGTCGAGACGGAATACTCACGAAGGAGTGTCATCCACCGGGACTCGTCGCACCCGATCGCTCGGGAAACGACGCACGGGGCTCGACGCGAACGGGCGAACGCCAGCCCCAGACATAAAGTATACGCCCCGCCCCTTCCTACCGATTCGAATATTAGGAAGGGAAATCGACGCCTTGCTCGACACCGGTGCCCAATTGTCTTGTATCAACGCCGAAGCGTACGAATGGGCGCTCGAACAAGGCATGCAAGCATCCGAACCGAGCACGCTAATCAGCCTAGCCGACGGCACGAGCGTGCAACCCGCCGGCCGCATACGACTGTCATTCACCGCACTAGGCACCGAAAACCAGCAGGACTTTACCATACTGCCGAATATGGGTCCGCCAGTACTACTGGGCATTCAAGCTATCGCGGCACTCCGAATGAACCTGAAGCCGCCATACGACATAGCAACCTGGCCCACCGCCTGCCTGTCCGAACCATGCCAGCAAATGGGCCTCCGCGTACCAGATGAAGGTGCCCGCCGACAGTTCGACGACTTCCTACAAACGGAAATGGAACTGTTTGAAACGGTCCCGGGACGAACAAATCTCATCGAGCACCGTATCAAATTGCTCGATGAAACACCGCTCAAACAGCGCTACCAACCCAGAAATCCGGCAATGCAAGCAATAATAAACGACGAAATTGAGAAAATGCTCAATGACCGAATAATAGAGCCGTCCAGCAGCCCGTGGAGCTCGCCGGTGGTAGTTGTGAAGAAAAAAGACGGAAAGCCCAGGTTCTGCGTCGACTTCCGTCGACTAAACGACCGATCCGAGAAGGACGCGTACCCATTGCCACATATCCAGGCAACTCTCGACAAATTACGAGGGGCGAAGTATCTGACTACCCTCGATTTAAAAAATGGGTATTGGCAGGTCCCACTCGAAAATGCCAGCCGACCGCTCACCGCCTTCACGGTACCGGGAAAGGGTTTATTCCAGTTTCGAGTCATGCCGTTCGGTCTACATTCGGCACCCGCCACATTTCAACGGCTGCTCGACCGAATAATCGGTCCTGAACTCGAACCATACGCGTTCGCGTACCTGGATGACATAATCATCGCCAGTAAGACCCTCGAGGAACACCAGCGACATTTGCGAGAAGTCTTTCGACGCCTCCGCGCAGCCGGACTCCGCCTGAATCCCGATAAATGTCGATTCTGCGTTAGCAGCCTCCGCTACCTCGGACACATTGTCGACCAGCAGGGGATTCGAACCGACCCAGAGAAAACGAGCGCGATCGCAAAGATAGCTGCACCGAAAAACATACGGGAAGTTCGACGTTTTCACGGCATGGCCTCATGGTACCGGCGGTTCGTACCAAACTTTGCGGAAATAGTAGAGCCGCTCACGCAGCTTACACGGAAAAACGCAAAGTGGAAATGGACCGAAGCCGAGGAGAATGCATTCCAGACACTGAAGGAGAAACTGGTCACCGCACCAGTGCTCGCCTGCCCGGACTTCGAACAGCCGTTCACCCTCCAGACCGACGCCAGTGACCACGGCCTGGGAGTCGTGCTCACACAGGGCCCCGCCAACGAAGAAAGAGTTATCGCATATGCCAGCCACACGCTGAGCACCACAGAGCGAAACTACAGCGCAACGGAGAAGGAGTGTCTGGCCGTCGTCTGGGGAATTCGGAAAATGAAACCTTACCTAGAGGGTTACCATTTCACGGTTCTCACAGACCACCAGGCACTCCGTTGGTTGCAACAAATCGACAGTCCAACCGGACGACTGGCGAGATGGGCCCTCGAACTACAACAGTACGATTTCGGCATCCAGTATCGGCCAGGAAAGCTGAACCATGTAGCCGACGCATTATCCCGCATCGAACCTGTACCAGGCGTCAGTCTCCTCCGCACCAAACCGCGTATCGACTCCTGGTACGAAAAGAAGATGGAGGCCGTGCAACACGATCCCGCCTCAGTTCCCGATTTCCGGATGTACGAGGGAAAACTGCAACGACGAATACCGCATCAGCTCGATTATAACGAGCCAGATTCCGGAAACGCATGGAAAATATGCATACCGGCGACCGACCGAGAGGCAGTGCTACGGCAATTTCACGACGACCCCACCGCGGGACATCTAGGTATCGCCAAAACGAGCGTCCGCATTGCCCAGAGATACCACTGGCCAGGGATGTTCCGAGACATCGCGCGATACGTGCGCAGCTGCGTCAGCTGCCAACAATACAAGTCACCGCCCGTACCGCCACCAGGACGCCTCCACGCTAATCCCGGGACGCAACCGTGGCACACCGTGTCCGTAGATCTGGTTGGGCCACTGCCGCGATCACGCCGCGGACACATCTGGCTACTCGTCGCACTCGATCGCTTTTCGAAGTGGGTCGAACTTACACCCCTTCGAAAAGCCACCAGCACTGCTGTCGCCGCGGCGATCCAGAAGGATATTATCCTACGGCACGGAGCGCCACAGATCATTATATCTGACAACGGACGCCAATTCATTGGGGAGGCGTTTACCAGTCTACTACAGGCAGCCGGCATCACGCACCGCCGTACACCTCCGTATGCACCACAGTGCAACCCGGTCGAGAGAGCAAACAAAGTCGTGAAAACAATGCTAGCTCAGTACGTCGGGAAAAACCACGACCGCTGGGACGAAAAGTTAGACGAGGCAAGGTTTGCCATCAACACCGCATGGCATGAGGCGACCGGATACACGCCGGCATACCTGAATCAAGGCCGAGAGTTAAGAGTACCAGGACAGCAAGCAGCAGACGAGCCAACCGCCACCCCGCACCAACGCTGGAAAAATCTACGAGAAGCCCAGGAACTGGCCAAACTCCACTTAGCGCAAGCCTTCGGCAGACAAGAGAAATATTACAACCTACGACGCCGCGAGTGGAGACCGGCCATAGGGGATCGCGTTTGGAAAAAGGAACACACGCTGTCCGACAAGGGAGCGGGCATAGCTGCTAAGCTAGCCCCAAAATATAGCGGTCCCTACACGGTGCAACGCATAATATCGCCAGTTATCGTTGACCTCCAGGACGGAAGGAGAAAATGGATTCGACACATCCATATCCAGGATCTCAAACCGGAACACTTCCCCGAAAACGACGCGTGCCCGGAAAGCATCGAACCAGACGCCCCCGCGGAGCGAACCAGGATGCCCGCAACCGCCCCTGACCCGACGACTACCCCGGCCCCACGCGGCCGAGGCCGACCCCGGAAAATAATCAGTAGCCTTTATTCAATTTCCAGAATCATGCCAATGGACGATTTTTACGGGGAGCTGAACGATCTGTTCGGCGACCTATCAGACTTCGACGAGAGACCACGGACGCCAACCACCCCCGCTCACCTAATACGGGGAGGGGACCAGGCGACGGAGCTACCCCGGCAAGAAGCGATAACCCCGCAACCAGCCACGCCAGTCAACACCACCGTCTCGCGGTACCGCATCCCAAAACTCGCGGGAGCGCGAGGAGGGACAGCGCCACCAGCAACAACCCTGACCATAGCGGGCAACACAAAGGGCCCCTCAGGGACAGAGATCACGACGCGGAAAGCCACCCGCCCGCGACCAGTCGCTACATCGCGACGGGCACTAGGTGGCCCCGATAGGGAAAGGGATGACACCCCCACCCCACCGCAGAAGAAACAGAAGACGGTGATCCGGGCCGTAACATGGCGACCAGGGCCAGCATATGAGGGCAACCGGCCACGGTCCGAATCGACCTCCAGCTCCCGGTCCAGCTCATCCACGATCCCGCCCACAACCATCGAGGAGCACCGGAGAATGGCGGGACACGGACCGTCCATTGGGCTCCCCGCAGGGCTCCCCGAACCACCCAACTGGTGGAAGGAGGAGGACACGGAGGCCCTGCGACCCCCGGTCAAAAAGCGAATCTCGCGGGTGAAAGGCAAACAACCAACCCCTCGAGAGTCGTACCACCGCGGGGAGGCTCGACCGGCAAAACCCGTCACCACCGCACAACGACCAGCGAGGCCAAACCAGGCAAAAGCACCGCCACCCCGAAAAGAAGGGGCCCAGCTGCCACAAGAGGCCCCACCGTCCGGGAACACGCTGCCAGGCTCCTCACGAACACAAGCAACGGGCCCAACAATCCTGACGGTCAGCAAGAAGGCGTCCTCGTCTCCAAAACACAGGAGCCGAACAACGCGGTACATGGCCACCGAAAGGGCACATGGGACGCCAAAGCTGGCACTAACACACCCGCCGACACAGCCGGCCAACCCAGCACCACCCACCCGGTCCAGAACAGCGACACCAGCCAGCTGCGAGAAACGCGCTGAAGAACAGCAGCCGGAGACACATACGGCCAAAGTACCAGCAAATGAGCAACCGGGAAATGAAGGCCTTCCCACTCCCCCAGGACACCGCGACGTCAAAACGCCGATCCCGTACTCGGGAAAGGAAGGAGCGTGCCCCTCAACTTGGTACTTGTTACCCAACGGACGACGGGTAGAAGTACCGCTACGACTGGTCACCTCCAAGCGGTTCCTAGCATCCATAGGGGACGAGAGGTGGGCCCTCCACTTCGACCGAAGTGGGCGACTGATACGCTGCCGACAACGTGAGGGGCGAAGCACATAATTGTATACCGGTGATTTTCTTCTGCGATACTTGTACCATTATGTACTACATTTCCACATTTACACAGTTTCTTTTGAATAAAACCAGTCTCACCGCCTTTCGCTCGCTTTCCCGAAGAAGGAGGGGGGTGTAACAGACCTACAGAACGTAGGCCTGTTACGAACAAACCCCTAGCAAACCTCCACCGGTTAGACACGACGACGCGATCTAGTAACGTACCACCGGCCTCCTGTCACAACAACAACACCGCCTGTACCGCACGTACCCCGCACCCAGGCCCGTATTCCAACGGGAATCCAAATCAAATTTCCAAAATACTGTTCGAAAGACGGTATACGTCACCAGCAAAATACCGCACCGCACCACCATCCCTTACCTCCAAACCATCCCTATAAAAGCCGGCACGAACAGACTAGAATCACCTGAGTCTGCCAGCAGTTATCCAGGAACAACCACGTGCGATATTCCAGTGCTGTGAGTATTCTACCTGTAACCGTTGTCCACGTCTCCGCCGTTATCGGCATCCTGGTTCCGCTGGTACGAGCCGTGCTCTACCTCGAACACTCGGTGTGTCACCGGTCTCTTTCGCTAGGCGCGTCGCCTCCGAGAGTCGACGATTAAGAAGCGGTGTGTCACCCTTCGACCTCGTCGAAACCCTGTCGTCCTGCCAGTCCGCTGGTGCGAGCCGTGCTCCACCTCGAACACCCGGTGCGTCACCGGTCACTTTCGCTAGGCGCGTCGCCTCCGAGAGCCGACGAACAAGAAGCGGTGCGTCACCCTTTGACTTCGTCGGAGAACCTCCTGTCCAGTTATCCCGTCGCTCCGCTGGTGCGAGTTGTACTCCACCTCGAACATACCCGGTGCGTCACCGGTAGATTTCGTGATACGCGTCGTCCACGAAATCGGCCGAACTAGAAGCGGTGCGTCACCCTTCGACGTCGCCTAAGAACCGCCTAGAAAGTCACCCTCGTGAGGCGAGTCGCCCACGAGGCCAGTCGAGCCAGACAAGGTGCGTCACCTTGATCGAACTCCCTGAACGACTGTCCGGAGGGACTTCGATGACCCGTGCGTCACGGCCATCGAAGGACCACGACAACCCGGCCTAGGTAGGGAGATCACGACGACAGTCGTGATCTAACTCTACTCCTGTCCATCCTGCCCGCGTCCTACGCCACATACAGGTTCAGGTAGCTCTCGCACGGTCACACATTCTAAAGTCACGGGCACCGTAGTATTTCCACCGCGCACTGTATCCTGAGGCACCGTAACATACGCGACCGAAAGGCAGCGAGTATAATTTGTTTAACCGCAACCGAATCGTCTCAGTTATTTCACCCGCATCGACTCCGTTCCTCGCGTCGACACTCCACTTGTCGTTTAGAACCCTGGGTCGGCGAGCTGTTCAACACCAAGGAGCCCGAACGCGAGGAAGCCGAACGACGACGAAACACACCTGTTACAACGCATAACGCATAACGCATAACGCATAACGCGTAACGCAAAACTCATAACGCATAACGCATAACGCATAACGCACAACGCATAACGTTTAAACCATAAGGCATAACGCATAGCCCATGACGCATAACGCATAACGCATAATGCAAAAGTCATAACGCATAACGCATAACGGATAACGCATAACGCATAACGCATAACGCATAACGCATAACGCATAACGCATAACGCATAACGCATAACGCATAACGCATAACGCATAACGCATAACGCATAACGCATAACGCATAACGCATAACGCATAACGCATAACGCATAACGCATAACGCATAACGCATAACGCATAACTCATAACGCATAACGCATAACGCATAACGCATAACGCATAACGCATAACGCATAACGCATAACGCATAACGCATAACGCATAACGCATAACGCATAACGCATAAGCATAACGCATAACGCATAACGCATAACGCATAACGCATAACGCGTAACGCGTAACGCATAACGCGTAACGCATAACGCATAACGCATAACGCATAACGCATAACGCATAACGCATAACGCATAACGCATAACGCATAACGCATAACGCATAACGCATAACGCATAACGCATAACGCATAACGCATAACGCATAACGCATAACGCATAACGCATAACGCATAACGCATAACGCATAACGCATAACGCATAACGCATAACGCATAACGCATAACGCATAACGCATAACGCATAACGCATAACGCATAACGCATAACGCATAACGCATAACGCATAACGCATAACGCATAACGCATAACGCATAACGCATAACGCATAACGCATAACGCATAACGCATAACGCATAACGCATAACGCATAACGCATAACGCATAACGCATGACGCACAACGCATAACGCATAACGCATAACGCACAACGCATAACGCATAACGCATAACGCATAACGCATAACGCATAACGCATAACGCATAACGCATTACGCATAACGCATAACGCATAAGGCATAAGCATAACGCATAACGCATAACGCATAACGCATAACGCATAACGCATAACGCATAACGCGTAACGCAAGACTCATAACGCATAACGCATAACGCATAACGCATAACGCATATGGCATAACGCATAATGCAAAAGTCATAACGCATAACGCATAACGCATAACGCATAACGCATAACGCATAACGCATAACGCATAACGCATAACGCATAACGCATAACGCATAACGCATAACGCATAACGCATAACGCATAACGCATAACGCATAACGCATAACGCATAACGCATAACGCATAACGCATAACGCATAACGCATAACGCATAACGCATAACGCATAACGCATAACGCATAACGCATAACGCATAACGCATAACGCATAACGCATAACGCATAACGCATAACGCATAACGCATAACGCATAACGCATAACGCATAACGCATAACGCATAACGCATAACGCATAACGCATAACGCATAACGCATAACGCATAACGCATAACGCATAACGCATAACGCATAACGCGTAACGCAAAACTCATAACGCATAACGCATAACGCATAACGCACAACGCATAACGTTTAAACCATAAGGCATAACGCATAGCCCATGACGCATAACGCATAACGCATAATGCAAAAGTCATAACGCATAACGCATAACGGATAACGCATAACGCATAACGCATAACGCATAACGCATAACGCATAACGCATGACGCACAACGCATAACGCATAACGCATAACGCATAACGCATAACGCATAACGCATAACGCATTACGCATAACGAATTACGCATAACGCATAACGCATAACGCATAACGCATAACGCATAAGGCATAACGCATAACGCATAACGCATAACGCATAACGCATAACGCATAACGCGTAACGCGTAACGCAAGACTCATAACGCATAACGCATAACGCATAACGCATAACGCATAACGCATATGGCATAACGCATAATGCAAAAGTCATAACGCATAACGCATAACGCATAACGCATAACGCATAACGCATAACGCATAACGCATAACGCATAACGCATAACGCATAACGCATAACGCATAACGCATAACGCATAACGCATAACGCATAACGCATAACGCATAACGCATAACGCATAACGCATAACGCATAACGCATAACGCATAACGCATAACGCATAACGCATAACGCATAACGCATAACGCATAACGCATAACGCATAACGCGTAACGCAAAACTCATAACGCATAACGCATAACGCATAACGCACAACGCATAACGTTTAAACCATAAGGCATAACGCATAGCCCATGACGCATAACGCATAACGCATAATGCAAAAGTCATAACGCATAACGCATAACGGATAACGCATAACGCATAACGCATAACGCATAACGCATAACGCATAACGCATAACGCATAACGCATAACGCATAACGCATAACGCATAACGCATAACGCATAACGCATAACGCATAACGCATAACGCATAACGCATAACGCATAACGCATAACGCATAACGCATAACGCATAACGCATAACGCATAACGCATAACGCATAACGCATAACGCATAACGCATAACGCATAACGCATAACGCATAACGCATAACGCATAACGCATAACGCATAACGCATAACGCATAACGCATAACGCATAAGCATAACGCATAACGCATAACGCATAACGCATAACGCATAACGCGTAACGCGTAACGCATAACGCGTAACGCATAACGCATAACGCATAACGCATAACGCATAACGCATAACGCATAACGCATAACGCATAACGCATAACGCATAACGCATAACGCATAACGCATAACGCATAACGCATAACGCATAACGCATAACGCATAACGCATAACGCATAACGCATAACGCATAACGCATAACGCATAACGCATAACGCATAACGCATAACGCATAACGCATAACGCATAACGCATAACGCATAACGCATAACGCATAACGCATAACGCATAACGCATAACGCATAACGCATAACGCATAACGCATAACGCATAACGCATAACGCATAACGCATAACGCATAACGCATAACGCATAACGCATAACGCATAACGCATAACGCATAACGCATAACGCATAACGCATGACGCACAACGCATAACGCATAACGCATAACGCACAACGCATAACGCATAACGCATAACGCATAACGCATAACGCATAACGCATAACGCATAACGCATTACGCATAACGCATAACGCATAAGGCATAAGCATAACGCATAACGCATAACGCATAACGCATAACGCATAACGCATAACGCATAACGCGTAACGCAAGACTCATAACGCATAACGCATAACGCATAACGCATAACGCATATGGCATAACGCATAATGCAAAAGTCATAACGCATAACGCATAACGCATAACGCATAACGCATAACGCATAACGCATAACGCATAACGCATAACGCATAACGCATAACGCATAACGCATAACGCATAACGCATAACGCATAACGCATAACGCATAACGCATAACGCATAACGCATAACGCATAACGCATAACGCATAACGCATAACGCATAACGCATAACGCATAACGCGTAACGCAAAACTCATAACGCATAACGCATAACGCATAATGCATAACGCACAACGCATAACGTTTAAACCATAAGGCATAACGCATAGCCCATGACGCATAACGCATAACGCATAACGCATAATGCAAAAGTCATAACGCATAACGCATAACGGATAACGCATAACGCATAACGCATAACGCATAACGCATAACGCATAACGCATAACGCATAACGCATAACGCATAACGCATAACGCATAACGCATAACGCATAACGCATAACGCATAAGGCATAAGCATAACGCATAACGCATAACGCATAACGCATAACGCATAAGCATAACGCATAACGCATAACGCATAACGCATAACGCATAACGCGTAACGCGTAACGCATAACGCGTAACGCATAACGCATAACGCATAACGCATAACGCATAACGCATAACGCATAACGCATAACGCATAACGCATAACGCATAACGCATAACGCATAACGCATAACGCATAACGCATAACGCATAACGCATAACGCATAACGCATAACGCATAACGCATAACGCATAACGCATAACGCATAACGCATAACGCATAACGCATAACGCATAACGCATAACGCATAACGCATAACGCATAACGCATAACGCATAACGCATAACGCATAACGCATAACGCATAACGCATAACGCATAACGCATAACGCATAACGCATAACGCATAACGCATAACGCATAACGCATAACGCATAACGCATAACGCATGACGCACAACGCATAACGCATAACGCATAACGCACAACGCATAACGCATAACGCATAACGCATAACGCATAACGCATAACGCATAACGCATTACGCATAACGCATAACGCATAAGGCATAAGCATAACGCATAACGCATAACGCATAACGCATAACGCATAACGCATAACGCATAACGCGTAACGCAAGACTCATAACGCATAACGCATAACGCATAACGCATAACGCATATGGCATAACGCATAATGCAAAAGTCATAACGCATAACGCATAACGCATAACGCATAACGCATAACGCATAACGCATAACGCATAACGCATAACGCATAACGCATAACGCATAACGCATAACGCATAACGCATAACGCATAACGCATAACGCATAACGCATAACGCATAACGCATAACGCATAACGCGTAACGCAAAACTCATAACGCATAACGCATAACGCATAATGCATAACGCACAACGCATAACGTTTAAACCATAAGGCATAACGCATAGCCCATGACGCATAACGCATAACGCATAACGCATAATGCAAAAGTCATAACGCATAACGCATAACGGATAACGCATAACGCATAACGCATAACGCATAACGCATAACGCATAACGCATAACGCATAACGCATAACGCATAACGCATAACGCATAACGCATAACGCATAACGCATAACGCATAACGCATAACGCATAACGCATAACGCATAACGCATAACGCATAACGCATAACGCATAACGCATAAGGCATAAGCATAACGCATAACGCATAACGCATAACGCATAACGCATAAGCATAACGCATAACGCATAACGCATAACGCATAACGCATAACGCGTAACGCGTAACGCATAACGCGTAACGCATAACGCATAACGCATAACGCATAACGCATAACGCATAACGCATAACGCATAACGCATAACGCATAACGCATAACGCATAACGCATAACGCATAACGCATAACGCATAACGCATAACGCATAACGCATAACGCATAACGCATAACGCATAACGCATAACGCATAACGCATAACGCATAACGCATAACGCATAACGCATAACGCATAACGCATAACGCATAACGCATAACGCATAACGCATAACGCATAACGCATAACGCATAACGCATAACGCATAACGCATAACGCATAACGCATAACGCATAACGCATAACGCATAACGCATAACGCATAACGCATAACGCATAACGCATAACGCATAACGCATAACGCATAACGCATAACGCATAACGCATAACCCATGACGCACAACGCATAACGCATAACGCATAACGCATAACGCATAACGCATAACGCATAACGCATAACGCATAACGCATAACGCATTACGCATAACGCATAACGCATAACGCATAACGCATAAGGCATAACGCATAACGCATAACGCATAACGCATAACGCATAACGCATAACGCATAACGCGTAACGCAAGACTCATAACGCATAACGCATAACGCATAACGCATAACGCATAACGCATATGGCATAACGCATAATGCAAAAGTCATAACGCATAACGCATAACGCATAACGCATAACGCATAACGCATAACGCATAACGCATAACGCATAACGCATAACGCATAACGCATAACGCATAACGCATAACGCATAACGCATAACGCATAACGCATAACGCATAACGCATAACGCATAACGCATAACGCATAACGCATAACGCGTAACGCAAAACTCATAACGCATAACGCATAACGCATAATGCATAACGCACAACGCATAACGTTTAAACCATAAGGCATAACGCATAGCCCATGACGCATAACGCATAACGCATAACGCATAATGCAAAAGTCATAACGCATAACGCATAACGGATAACGCATAACGCATAACGCATAACGCATAACGCATAACGCATAACGCATAACGCATAACGCATAACGCATAACGCATAACGCATAACGCATAACGCATAACGCATAAGGCATAAGCATAACGCATAACGCATAACGCATAACGCATAACGCATAACGCATAACGCATAACGCGTAACGCAAGACTCATAACGCATAACGCATAACGCATAACGCATAACGCATAACGCATATGGCATAACGCATAATGCAAAAGTCATAACGCATAACGCATAACGCATAACGCATAACGCATAACGCATAACGCATAACGCATAACGCATAACGCATAACGCATAACGCATAACGCATAACGCATAACGCATAACGCATAACGCATAACGCATAACGCATAACGCATAACGCATAACGCATAACGCATAACGCATAACGCATAACGCATAACGCATAACGCATAACGCATAACGCATAACGCATAACGCATAACGCATAACGCATAACGCATAACGCATAACGCATAACGCATAACGCGTAACGCAAAACTCATAACGCATAACGCATAACGCATAACGCATAACGCACAACGCATAACGTTTAAACCATAAGGCATAACGCATAGCCCATGACGCATAACGCATAACGCATAACGCATAATGCAAAAGTCATAACGCATAACGCATAACGGATAACGCATAACGCATAACGCATAACGCATAACGCATAACGCATAACGCATAACGCATAACGCATAACGCATAACGCATAACGCATAACGCATAACGCATAACGCATAACGCATAACGCATAACGCATAACGCATAACGCATAACGCATAACGCATAACGCATAACGCATAACGCATAACGCATAACGCATAACGCATAACGCATAACGCATAACGCATAAGGCATAAGCATAACGCATAACGCATAACGCATAACGCATAACGCATAACGCATAACGCATAACGCATAACGCATAACGCATAACGCATAACGCATAACGCATAACGCATAACGCATAACGCATAACGCATAACGCATAACGCATAACGCATAACGCATAACGCATAACGCATAACGCATAACGCATAACGCATAACGCATAACGCATAACGCATAACGCATAACGCATAACGCATAACGCATAACGCATAACGCATAACGCATAACGCATAACGCATAACGCATAACGCATAACGCATAACGCATAACGCATAACGCATAACGCATAACGCATAACGCATAACGCATAACGCATAACGCATAACGCATAACGCATAACGCATAACGCATAACGCATAACGCATAACGCATAACGCATAACGCATAACGCATAACGCATAACGCATAAGGCATAAGCATAACGCATAACGCATAACGCATAACGCATAACGCATAACGCATAACGCATAACGCATAACGCATAACGCATAACGCATAACGCATAACGCATAACGCATAACGCATAACGCATAACGCATAACGCATAACGCATAACGCATAACGCATAACGCATAACGCATAACGC
This sequence comes from Lasioglossum baleicum, assembly GCF_051020765.1. Taxonomy (NCBI): domain Eukaryota; kingdom Metazoa; phylum Arthropoda; class Insecta; order Hymenoptera; family Halictidae; genus Lasioglossum; species Lasioglossum baleicum. The sequence goes on from NW_027469541.1 coordinate 67,660, forward strand.
ATAACGCATAACGCATAACGCATAACGCATAACGCATAACGCATAACGCATAAAGCATAACGCATAACGCATAACGCATAACGCATAACGCATAACGCATAACGCATAACGCATAACGCATAACGCATGACGCACAACGCATAACGCATAACGCATAACGCATAACGCATAACGCATAACGCATAACGCATTACGCATAACGAATTACGCATAACGCATAACGCATAACGCATAACGCATAACGCATAAGGCATAACGCATAACGCATAACGCATAACGCATAACGCATAACGCATAACGCATAACGCGTAACGCAAGACTCATAACGCATAACGCATAACGCATAACGCATAACGCATAACGCATATGGCATAACGCATAATGCAAAAGTCATAACGCATAACGCATAACGCATAACGCATAACGCATAACGCATAACGCATAACGCATAACGCATAACGCATAACGCATAACGCATAACGCATAACGCATAACGCATAACGCATAACGCATAACACATAACGCATAACGCATAACGCATAACGCATAACGCATAACGCATAACGCATAACGCATAACGCATAACGCATAACGCATAACGCATAACGCATAACGCATAACGCATAACGCATAACGCATAACGCATAACGCATAACGCATAACGCATAACGCATAACGCATAACGCATAACGCATAACGCATAACGCATAACGCATAACGCATAACGCATAACGCATAACGCATAACGCATAACGCATAACGCATAACGCATAACGCATAACGCATAACGCATAACGCATAACGCATAACGCATAACGCATAACGCATAACGCATAACGCATAACGCATAACGCATAACGCATAACGCATAACGCATAAGGCATAAGCATACCGCATAACGCACAACGCATAACGCGTAACGCAAAACTCATAACGCATAACGCATAACGCATAACGCATAACGCATAACGCATAACGCATAACGCATAACGCATAACGCATAACGCATAACGCATAACGCATAACGCATAACGCATAACGCATAACGCATAACGCATAACGCATAACGCATAACGCATAACGCATAACGCATAACGCATAACGCATAACGCATAACGCATAACGCATAACGCATAACGCATAACGCATAACGCATAACGCATAACGCATAACGCATAACGCATAACGCATAACGCATAACGCATACCGCATAACGCATAACGCATAACGCATAACGCATAACGCATAACGCATAACGCATAACGCATAACGCATAACGCATAACGCATAACGCATAACGCATAACGCATAACGCATAACGCATAACGCATGACGCACAACGCATAACGCATAACGCATAACGCATAACGCATAACGCATAACGCATAACGCATAACGCATTACGCATAACGCATAACGCATAACGCATAACGCATAAGGCTAACGCATAACGCATAACGCATAACGCATAACGCGTAACGCAAGACTCATAACGCATAACGCATAACGCATAACGCATATGGCATAACGCATAATGCAAAAGTCATAACGCATAACGCATAACGCATAACGCATAACGCATAACGCATAACGCATAACGCATAACGCATAACGCATAACGCATAACGCATAACGCATAACGCATAACGCATAACGCATAACGCATAACGCATAACGCATAACGCATAACGCATAACGCATAACGCATAACGCATAACGCATAACGCATAACGCATAACGCATAACGCATAACGCATAACGCATAACGCATAACGCATAACGCATAACGCATAACGCATAACGCATAACGCATAACGCGTAACGCAAAACTCATAACGCATAACGCATAACGCATAACGCATAACGCACAACGCATAACGTTTAAACCATAAGGCATAACGCATAGCCCATGACGCATAACGCATAACGCATAACGCATAATGCAAAAGTCATAACGCATAACGCATAACGGATAACGCATAACGCATAACGCATAACGCATAACGCATAACGCATAACGCATAACGCATAACGCATAACGCATAACGCATAACGCATAACGCATAACGCATAACGCATAACGCATAACGCATAACGCATAACGCATAACGCATAACGCATAACGCATAACGCATAACGCATAACGCATAACGCATAACGCATAACGCATAACGCATAACGCATAACGCATAACGCATAACGCATAACGCATAACGCATAACGCATAACGCATAACGCATAACGCATAACGCATAACGCATAACGCATAACGCATAACGCATAACGCATAACGCATAACGCATAACGCATAACGCATAACGCATAACGCATAACGCATAACGCATAACGCATAACGCATAACGCATAACGCATAACGCATAACGCATAACGCATAACGCATAACGCATAACGCATAACGCATAACGCATAACGCATAACGCATAACGCATAACGCATAACGCATAACGCATAACGCATAACGCATAACGCATAACGCATAACGCATAACGCATAACGCATAACGCATAACGCATAACGCATAACGCATAACGCATAACGCATAACGCATAACGCATGACGCACAACGCATAACGCATAACGCATAACGCATAACGCATAACGCATAACGCATTACGCATAACGAATTACGCATAACGCATAACGCATAACGCATAACGCATAAGGCATAACGCATAACGCATAACGCATAACGCATAACGCATAACGCGTAACGCAAGACTCATTACGCATAACGCATAACGCATAACGCATAAAACATATGGCATAACGCATAATGCAAAAGTCATAACGCATAACGCATAACGCATAACGCATAACGCATAACGCATAACGCATAACGCATAACGCATAACGCATAACGCATAACGCATAACGCATAACGCATAACGCATAACGCATAACGCATAACGCATAACGCATAACGCATAACGCATAACGCATAACGCATAACGCATAACGCATAACGCATAACGCATAACGCATAACGCATAACGCATAACGCATAACGCATAACGCATAACGCATAACGCATAACGCATAACGCATAACGCATAACGCATAACGCATAACGCATAACGCATAACGCATAACGCATAACGCATAACGCATAACGCATAACGCATAACGCATAACGCATAACGCATAACGCATAACGCATAACGCATAACGCATAACGCATAACGCATAACGCATAACGCATAACGCATAACGCATAACGCATAACGCATAACGCATAACGCATAACGCATAACGCATAACGCATAACGCATAACGCATAACGCATAACGCATACCGCATAACGCATAACGCATAACGCATAACGCATAACGCATAACGCATAACGCATAACGCATAACGCATAACGCATAACGCATAACGCATAACGCATAACGCATAACGCATAACGCATAACGCATGACGCACAACGCATAACGCATAACGCATAACGCATAACGCATAACGCATAACGCATAACGCATAACGCATTACGCATAACGCATAACGCATAACGCATAACGCATAAGGCATAAGCATAACGCATAACGCATAACGCATAACGCATAACGCATAACGCGTAACGCAAGACTCATAACGCATAACGCATAACGCATAACGCATATGGCATAACGCATAATGCAAAAGTCATAACGCATAACGCATAACGCATAACGCATAACGCATAACGCATAACGCATAACGCATAACGCATAACGCATAACGCATAACGCATAACGCATAACGCATAACGCATAACGCATGACGCACAACGCATAACGCATAACGCATAACGCATAACGCATAACGCATAACGCATAACGCATAACGCATTACGCATAACGCATAACGCATAACGCATAACGCATAAGGCATAAGCATAACGCATAACGCATAACGCATAACGCATAACGCGTAACGCAAGACTCATAACGCATAACGCATAACGCATAACGCATATGGCATAACGCATAATGCAAAAGTCATAACGCATAACGCATAACGCATAACGCATAACGCATAACGCATAACGCATAACGCATAACGCATAACGCATAACGCATAACGCATAACGCATAACGCATAACGCATAACGCATAACGCATAACGCATAACGCATAACGCATAACGCATAACGCATAACGCATAACGCATAACGCATAACGCATAACGCATAACGCATAACGCATAACGCATAACGCATAACGCATAACGCATAACGCATAACGCATAACGCATAACGCATAACGCATAACGCATAACGCATAACGCATAACGCATAACGCATAACGCGTAACGCAAAACTCATAACGCATAACGCATAACGCATAACGCATAACGCACAACGCATAACGTTTAAACCATAAGGCATAACGCATAGCCCATGACGCATAACGCATAACGCATAACGCATAATGCAAAAGTCATAACGCATAACGCATAACGGATAACGCATAACGCATAACGCATAACGCATAACGCATAACGCATAACGCATAACGCATAACGCATAACGCATAACGCATAACGCATAACGCATAACGCATAACGCATAACGCATAACGCATAACGCATAACGCATAACGCATAACGCATAACGCATAACGCATAACGCATAACGCATAACGCATAACGCATAACGCATAACGCATAACGCATAACGCATAACGCATAACGCATAACGCATAACGCATAACGCATAACGCATAACGCATAACGCATAACGCATAACGCATAACGCATAACGCATAACGCATAACGCATAACGCATAACGCATAACGCATAACGCATAACGCATAACGCATAACGCATAACGCATAACGCATAACGCATAACGCATAACGCATAACGCATAACGCATAACGCATAACGCATAACGCATAACGCATAACGCATAACGCATAACGCATAACGCATAACGCATAACGCATAACGCATAACGCATAACGCATAACGCATAACGCATAACGCATAACGCATAACGCATAACGCATAACGCATAACGCATAACGCATAACGCATAACGCATAACGCATAACGCATAACGCATAACGCATAACGCATGACGCACAACGCATAACGCATAACGCATAACGCATAACGCATAACGCATAACGCATTACGCATAACGAATTACGCATAACGCATAACGCATAACGCATAACGCATAAGGCATAACGCATAACGCATAACGCATAACGCATAACGCATAACGCGTAACGCAAGACTCATTACGCATAACGCATAACGCATAACGCATAAAACATATGGCATAACGCATAATGCAAAAGTCATAACGCATAACGCATAACGCATAACGCATAACGCATAACGCATAACGCATAACGCATAACGCATAACGCATAACGCATAACGCATAACGCATAACGCATAACGCATAACGCATAACGCATAACGCATAACGCATAACGCATAACGCATAACGCATAACGCATAACGCATAACGCATAACGCATAACGCATAACGCATAACGCATAACGCATAACGCATAACGCATAACGCATAACGCATAACGCATAACGCATAACGCATAACGCATAACGCATAACGCATAACGCATAACGCATAACGCATAACGCATAACGCATAACGCATAACGCATAACGCATAACGCATAACGCATAACGCATAACGCATAACGCATAACGCATAACGCATAACGCATAACGCATAACGCATAACGCATAACGCATAACGCATAACGCATAACGCATAACGCATAACGCATAACGCATAACGCATAACGCATAACGCATAACGCATAACGCATAACGCATACCGCATAACGCATAACGCATAACGCATAACGCATAACGCATAACGCATAACGCATAACGCATAACGCATAACGCATAACGCATAACGCATAACGCATAACGCATAACGCATAACGCATAACGCATGACGCACAACGCATAACGCATAACGCATAACGCATAACGCATAACGCATAACGCATAACGCATAACGCATTACGCATAACGCATAACGCATAACGCATAACGCATAAGGCATAAGCATAACGCATAACGCATAACGCATAACGCATAACGCATAACGCGTAACGCAAGACTCATAACGCATAACGCATAACGCATAACGCATATGGCATAACGCATAATGCAAAAGTCATAACGCATAACGCATAACGCATAACGCATAACGCATAACGCATAACGCATAACGCATAACGCATAACGCATAACGCATAACGCATAACGCATAACGCATAACGCATAACGCATAACGCATAACGCATAACGCATAACGCATAACGCATAACGCATAACGCATAACGCATAACGCATAACGCATAACGCATAACGCATAACGCATAACGCATAACGCATAACGCATAACGCATAACGCATAACGCATAACGCATAACGCATAACGCATAACGCATAACGCATAACGCATAACGCATAACGCGTAACGCAAAACTCATAACGCATAACGCATAACGCATAACGCACAACGCATAACGTTTAAACCATAAGGCATAACGCATAGCCCATGACGCATAACGCATAACGCATAACGCATAATGCAAAAGTCATAACGCATAACGCATAACGGATAACGCATAACGCATAACGCATAACGCATAACGCATAACGCATAACGCATAACGCATAACGCATAACGCATAACGCATAACGCATAACGCATAACGCATAACGCATAACGCATAACGCATAACGCATAACGCATAACGCATAACGCATAACGCATAACGCATAACGCATAACGCATAACGCATAACGCATAACGCATAACGCATAACGCATAACGCATAACGCATAACGCATAACGCATAACGCATAACGCATAACGCATAACGCATAACGCATAACGCATAACGCATAACGCATAACGCATAACGCATAACGCATAACGCATAACGCATAACGCATAACGCATAACGCATAACGCATAACGCATAACGCATAACGCATAACGCATAACGCATAACGCATAACGCATAACGCATAACGCATAACGCATAACGCATAACGCATAACGCATAACGCATAACGCATAACGCATAACGCATAACGCATAACGCATAACGCATAACGCATAACGCATAACGCATAACGCATAACGCATAACGCATAACGCATAACGCATAACGCATAACGCATAACGCATAACGCATAACGCATAACGCATAACGCATAACGCATAACGCATAACGCATAACGCATAACGCATAACGCATAACGCATGACGCACAACGCATAACGCATAACGCATAACGCATAACGCATAACGCATTACGCATAACGAATTACGCATAACGCATAACGCATAACGCATAACGCATAAGGCATAACGCATAACGCATAACGCATAACGCATAACGCATAACGCGTAACGCAAGACTCATTACGCATAACGCATAACGCATAACGCATAACGCATAACGCATAACGCATATGGCATAACGCATAATGCAAAAGTCATAACGCATAACGCATAACGCATAACGCATAACGCATAACGCATAACGCATAACGCATAACGCATAACGCATAACGCATAACGCATAACGCATAACGCATAACGCATAACGCATAACGCATAACGCATAACGCATAACGCATAACGCATAACGCATAACGCATAACGCATAACGCATAACGCATAACGCATAACGCATAACGCATAACGCATAACGCATAACGCATAACGCATAACGCATAACGCATAACGCATAACGCATAACGCATAACGCATAACGCATAACGCATAACGCATAACGCATAACGCATAACGCATAACGCATAACGCATAACGCATAACGCATAACGCATAACGCATAACGCATAACGCATAACGCATAACGCATAACGCATAACGCATAACGCATAACGCATAACGCATAACGCATAACGCATAACGCATAAGGCATAAGCATAACGCATAACGCATAACGCATAACGCATAACGCGTAACGCAAAACTCATAACGCATAACGCGTAACGCAAAACTCATAACGCATAACGCATAACGCATAACGCATAACGCATAACGCATAACGCATAACGCATAACGCATAACGCATAACGCATAACGCATAACGCATAACGCATAACGCATAACGCATAACGCATAACGCATAACGCATAACGCATAACGCATAACGCATAACGCATAACGCATAACGCATAACGCATAACGCATCACGCATAAGGCATAAGCATAACGCATAACGCATAACGCATAACGCATAACGCATAACGCGTAACGCAAGACTCATAACGCATAACGCATAACGCATAACGCATATGGCATAACGCATAATGCAAAAGTCATAACGCATAACGCATAACGCATAACGCATAACGCATAACGCATAACGCATAACGCATAACGCATAACGCAAAACGCATAACGCATAACGCATAACGCATAACGCATAACGCATAACGCATAACGCATAACGCATAACGCATAACGCATAACGCATAACGCATAACGCATAACGCATAACGCATAACGCATAACGCATAACGCATAACGCATAACGCATAACGCATAACGCATAACGCATAACGCATAACGCATAACGCATAACGCATAACGCATAACGCATAACGCGTAACGCAAAACTCATAACGCATAACGCATAACGCATAACGCACAACGCATAACGTTTAAACCATAAGGCATAACGCATAGCCCATGACGCATAACGCATAACGCATAACGCATAATGCAAAAGTCATAACGCATAACGCATAACGGATAACGCATAACGCATAACGCATAACGCATAACGCATAACGCATAACGCATAACGCATAACGCATAACGCATAACGCATAACGCATAACGCATAACGCATAACGCATAACGCATAACGCATAACGCATAACGCATAACGCATAACGCATAACGCATAACGCATTACGCATAACGCATAACGCATAACGCATAACGCATAAGGCATAAGCATAACGCATAATGCATAATGCATAACGCATAACGCATAACGCGTAACGCATAAGGCATAAGCATAACGCATAATGCATAACGCATAACGCATAACGCATAACGCATAACGCATAACGCATAACGCATAACGCATAACGCATAACGCATAACGCATAACGCATAACGCATAACGCATAACGCATAACGCATAACGCATAACGCATAACGCATAACGCATAACGCATAACGCATAACGCATAACGCATAACGCATAACGCATAACGCATAACGCATAACGCATAACGCATAACGCATAACGCATAACGCATAACGCATAACGCATTACGCATAACGCATAACGCATAACGCATAACGCATAAGGCATAACGCATAACGCATAACGCATAACGCATAACGCATAACGCATAACGCATAACGCATAACGCATAACGCATAACGCATAACGCATAACGCATAACGCATAACGCATAACGCATAACGCATAACGCATAACGCATAACGCATAACGCATAACGCATAACGCATAACGCATAACGCATAACGCATAACGCATAACGCATAACGCATAACGCATAACGCATAACGCATAACGCATAAGCATAACGCATAACGCATAACGCATAACGCATAACGCATAACGCATAACGCATAACGCATAACGCATAACGCATAACGCGTAACGCAAAACTCATAACGCATAACGCATAACGCATAACGCACAACGCATAACGTTTAAACCATAAGGCATAACGCATAGCCCATGACGCATAACGCATAACGCATAACGCATAATGCAAAAGTCATAACGCATAACGCATAACGGATAACGCATAACGCATAACGCATAACGCATAACGCATAACGCATAACGCATAACGCATAACGCATAACGCATAACGCATAACGCATAACGCATAACGCATAACGCATAACGCATAACGCATAACGCATAACGCATAACGCATAACGCATAACGCATTACGCATAACGCATAACGCATAACGCATAACGCATAAGGCATAAGCATAACGCATAATGCATAATGCATAACGCATAACGCATAACGCGTAACGCATAAGGCATAAGCATAACGCATAATGCATAACGCATAACGCATAACGCATAACGCATAACGCATAACGCATAACGCATAACGCATAACGCATAACGCATAACGCATAACGCATAACGCATAACGCATAACGCATAACGCATAACGCATAACGCATAACGCATAACGCATAACGCATAACGCATAACGCATAACGCATAACGCATAACGCATAACGCATAACGCATAACGCATAACGCATAACGCATAACGCATAACGCATAACGCATAACGCATAACGCATTACGCATAACGCATAACGCATAACGCATAACGCATAAGGCATAACGCATAACGCATAACGCATAACGCATAACGCATAACGCATAACGCATAACGCATAACGCATAACGCATAACGCATAACGCATAACGCATAACGCATAACGCATAACGCATAACGCATAACGCATAACGCATAACGCATAACGCATAACGCATAACGCATAACGCATAACGCATAACGCATAACGCATAACGCATAACGCATAACGCATAACGCATAACGCATAACGCATAAGCATAACGCATAACGCATAACGCATAACGCATAACGCATAACGCGTAACGCAAAACTCATAACGCATAACGCGTAACGCAAAACTCATAACGCATAACGCATAACGCATAACGCATAACGCATAACGCATAACGCATAACGCATAACGCATAACGCATAACGCATAACGCATAACGCATAACGCATAACGCATAACGCATAACGCATAACGCATAACGCATAACGCATAACGCATAACGCATAACGCATAACGCATAACGCATAACGCATAACGCATAACGCATAACGCATAACGCATAACGCATAACGCATAACGCATAACGCATAACGCATAACGCATAACGCATAACGCATAACGCATAACGCATAACGCATAACGCATAACGCATAACGCATAACGCATAACGCATAACGCATAACGCATAACGCATAACGCATGACGCACAACGCATAACGCATAACGCATAACGCATAACGCATAACGCATAACGCATAACGCATAACGCATAACGCATAACGCATAACGCATAACGCGTAACGCAAGACTCATAACGCATAACGCATAACGCATAACGCATAACGCATAACGCATAACGCATATGGTATAACGCATAATGCAAAAGTCATAACGCATAACGCATAACGCATAACGCATAACGCATAACGCATAACGCATAACGCATAACGCATAACGCATAACGCATAACGCATAACGCATAACGCATAACGCATAACGCATAACGCATAACGCATAACGCATAACGCATAACGCATAACGCATAACGCATAACGCATAACGCATAACGCATAACGCATAACGCATAACGCATAACGCATAACGCATAACGCATAACGCATAACGCATAACGCATAACGCATAACGCATAACGCATAACGCATAACGCATAACGCATAACGCATAACGCATAACGCATAACGCATAACGCATAACGCATAACGCATAACGCATAACGCATAACGCATAACGCATAACGCATAACGCATAACGCATAACGCATAACGCATAACGCATAACGCATAACGCATAACGCATAACGCACAACGCATAACGCATAACGCATAACGCATAACGCATAACGCATAACGCATAACGCATAACGCATAACGCATAACGCATAACGCATAACGCATTACGCATAACGCATAACGCATAACGCATAACGCATAAGGCATAAGCATAACGCATAACGCATAACGCATAACGCATAACGCATAACGCATAACGCATAACGCATAACGCATAACGCATAACGCATAACGCATAACGCATAACGCATAACGCATAACGCATAACGCATAACGCATAACGCATAACGCATAACGCATAACGCATAACGCATAACGCATAACGCATAACGCATAACGCATAACGCATAACGCATAACGCATAACGCATAACGCATAACGCATAACGCATAACGCATAACGCATAACGCATAACGCATAACGCATAACGCATAACGCATAACGCATAACGCATAACGCATAACGCATAACGCATAACGCATAACGCATAACGCATAACGCATAACGCATAACGCATAACGCATAACGCATAACGCATAACGCATAACGCATAACGCATAACGCATAACGCATAACGCATAACGCATAACGCATAACGCATAACGCATAACGCATAAGGCATAAGCATAACGCATAACGCAAAACTCATAACGCATAACGCGTAACGCAAAACTCATAACGCATAACGCATAACGCATAACGCATAACGCATAACGCATAACGCATAACGCATAACGCATATCGCATAACGCATAACGCATAACGCATAACGCATAACGCATAACGCATAACGCATAACGCATAACGCATAAGGCATAAGCATAACGCATAACGCATAACGCATAACGCATAACGCATAACGCATAACGCATAACGCATAACGCGTAACGCAAGACTCATAACGCATAACGCATAACGCATAACGCATAACGCATAACGCATAACGCATAACGCATATGGCATAACGCATAATGCAAAAGTCATAACGCATAACGCATAACGCATAACGCATAACGCATAACGCATAACGCATAACGCATAACGCATAACGCATAACGCATAACGCATAACGCATAATGCAAAAGTCATAACGCATAACGCATAACGCATAACGCATAACGCATAACGCATAACGCATAACGCATAACGCATAACGCATAACGCATAACGCATAACGCGTAACGCAAAACTCATAACGCATAACGCATAACGCATAACGCATAACGCACAACGCATAACGTTTAAACCATAAGGCATAACGCATAGCCCATGACGCATAACGCATAACGCATAACGCATAATGCAAAAGTCATAACGCATAACGCATAACGGATAACGCATAACGCATAACGCATAACGCATAACGCATAACGCATAACGCATAACGCATAACGCATAACGCATAACGCATAACGCATAACGCATAACGCATAACGCATAACGCATAAGGCATAAGCATAACGCATAACGCATAACGCATAACGCATAACGCATAACGCATAACGCGTAACGCAAGACTCATAACGCATAACGCATAACGCATAACGCATAACGCATATGGCATAACGCATAATGCAAAAGTCATAACGCATAACGCATAACGCATAACGCATAACGCATAACGCATAACGCATAACGCATAACGCATAACGCATAACGCATAACGCATAACGCATAACGCATAACGCATAACGCATAACGCATAACGCATAACGCATAACGCATAACGCATAACGCATAACGCATAACGCATAACGCATAACGCATAACGCATAACGCATAACGCATAACGCATAACGCATAACGCGTAACGCAAAACTCATAACGCATAACGCATAACGCATAACGCATAACGCATAACGCACAACGCATAACGTTTAAACCATAAGGCATAACGCATAGCCCATGACGCATAACGCATAACGCATAACGCATAATGCAAAAGTCATAACGCATAACGCATAACGGATAACGCATAACGCATAACGCATAACGCATAACGCATAACGCATAACGCATAACGCATAACGCATAACGCATAACGCATAACGCATAACGCATAACGCATAACGCATAACGCATAACGCATAACGCATAACGCATAACGCATAACGCATAACGCATAACGCATAACGCATAACGCATAACGCATAACGCATAACGCATAACGCATAACGCATAACGCATAACGCATAACGCATAACGCATAACGCATAACGCATAACGCATAACGCATAACGCATAACGCATAACGCATAACGCATAACGCATAACGCATAACGCATAACGCATAACGCATAACGCATAACGCATAACGCATAACGCATAACGCATAACGCATAACGCATAACGCATAACGCATAACGCATAACGCATAACGCATAACGCATAACGCATAACGCATAACGCATAACGCATAACGCATAACGCATAACGCATAACGCATAACGCATAACGCATAACGCATAACGCATAACGCATAACGCATAACGCATAACGCATAACGCATAAGGCATAAGCATAACGCATAACGCATTACGCATAACGCATAACGCATAACGCATAACGCATAACGCATAACGCATAACGCATAACGCATAACGCATAACGCATAACGCATAACGCATAACGCATAACGCATAACGCATAACGCATAACGCATAACGCATAACGCATAACGCATAACGCATAACGCATAACGCATAACGCATAACGCATAACGCATAACGCATAACGCATAACGCATAACGCATAACGCATAACGCATAAGGCATAAGCATAACGCATAACGCAAAACTCATAACGCATAACGCGTAACGCAAAACTCATAACGCATAACGCATAACGCATAACGCATAACGCATAACGCATAACGCATAACGCATAACGCATAACGCATAACGCATAACGCATAACGCATAACGCATAACGCATAACGCATAACGCATAACGCATAACGCATAACGCATAACGCATAACGCATAACGCATAACGCATAACGCATAACGCATAACGCATAACGCATAACGCATAACGCATAACGCATAACGCATAACGCATAACGCATAACGCATAACGCATAACGCATAACGCATAACGCATAACGCATAACGCATAACGCATAACGCATAACGCATAACGCATAACGCATAACGCATAACGCATAACGCATAACGCATAACGCATAACGCATAACGCATAACGCATGACGCACAACGCATAACGCATAACGCATAACGCATAACGCATAACGCATAACGCATAACGCATAACGCATTACGCATAACGCATAACGCATAACGCATAACGCATAAGGCATAAGCATAACGCATAACGCATAACGCATAACGCATAACGCATAACGCATAACGCGTAACGCAAGACTCATAACGCATAACGCATAACGCATAACGCATAACGCATAACGCATAACGCATAACGCATAACGCATATGGCATAACGCATAATGCAAAAGTCATAACGCATAACGCATAACGCATAACGCATAACGCATAACGCATAACGCATAACGCATAACGCATAACGCATAATGCAAAAGTCATAACGCATAACGCATAACGCATAACGCATAACGCATAACGCATAACGCATAACGCATAACGCATAACGCATAACGCATAACGCATAACGCATAACGCATAACGCATAACGCATAACGCATAACGCATAACGCATAACGCGTAACGCAAAACTCATAACGCATAACGCATAACGCATAACGCATAACGCACAACGCATAACGTTTAAACCATAAGGCATAACGCATAGCCCATGACGCATAACGCATAACGCATAACGCATAATGCAAAAGTCATAACGCATAACGCATAACGGATAACGCATAACGCATAACGCATAACGCATAACGCATAACGCATAACGCATAACGCATAACGCATAACGCATAACGCATAACGCATAACGCATAACGCATAACGCATAAGGCATAAGCATAACGCATAACGCATAACGCATAACGCATAACGCATAACGCATAACGCATAACGCATAACGCGTAACGCAAGACTCATAACGCATAACGCATAACGCATAACGCATAACGCATATGGCATAACGCATAATGCAAAAGTCATAACGCATAACGCATAACGCATAACGCATAACGCATAACGCATAACGCATAACGCATAACGCATAACGCATAACGCATAACGCATAACGCATAACGCATAACGCATAACGCATAACGCATAACGCATAACGCATAACGCATAACGCATAACGCATAACGCATAACGCATAACGCATAACGCATAACGCATAACGCGTAACGCAAAACTCATAACGCATAACGCATAACGCATAACGCATAACGCATAACGCACAACGCATAACGTTTAAACCATAAGGCATAACGCATAGCCCATGACGCATAACGCATAACGCATAACGCATAATGCAAAAGTCATAACGCATAACGCATAACGGATAACGCATAACGCATAACGCATAACGCATAACGCATAACGCATAACGCATAACGCATAACGCATAACGCATAACGCATAACGCATAACGCATAACGCATAACGCATAACGCATAACGCATAACGCATAACGCATAACGCATAACGCATAACGCATAACGCATAACGCATAACGCATAACGCATAACGCATAACGCATAACGCATAACGCATAACGCATAACGCATAACGCATAACGCATAACGCATAACGCATAACGCATAACGCATAACGCATAACGCATAACGCATAACGCATAACGCATAACGCATAACGCATAACGCATAACGCATAACGCATAACGCATAACGCATAACGCATAACGCATAACGCATAACGCATAACGCATAACGCATAACGCATAACGCATAACGCATAACGCATAACGCATAACGCATAACGCATAACGCATAACGCATAACGCATAACGCATAACGCATAACGCATAACGCATAACGCATAACGCATAACGCATAACGCATAACGCATAACGCATAACGCATAAGGCATAAGCATAACGCATAACGCATAACGCATAACGCATAACGCATAACGCATAACGCATAACGCATAACGCGTAACGCATAACGCGTAACGCAAAACTCATAACGCATAACGCATAACGCATAACGCATAACGCACAACGCATAACGTTTAAACCATAAGGCATAACGCATAGCCCATGACGCATAACGCATAACGCATAACGCATAATGCAAAAGTCATAACGCATAACGCATAACGGATAACGCATAACGCATAACGCATAACGCATAACGCATAACGCATAACGCATAACGCATAACGCATAACGCATAACGCATAACGCATAACGCATAACGCATAACGCAAAACGCATAACGCATAACGCATAACGCATAACGCATAAGGCATAAGCATAACGCATAACGCATAACGCATAACGCATAACGCATAACGCATAACGCATAACGCGTAACGCAAGACTCATAACGCATAACGCATAACGCATAACGCATAACGCATAACGCATAACGCATATGGCATAACGCATAATGCAAAAGTCATAACGCATAACGCATAACGCATAACGCATAACGCATAACGCATAACGCATAACGCATAACGCATAACGCATAACGCATAACGCATAACGCATAACGCATAACGCATAACGCATAACGCATAACGCATAACGCATAACGCATAACGCATAACGCATAACGCATAACGCATAACGCATAACGCATAACGCATGACGCACAACGCATAACGCATAACGCATAACGCATAACGCATAACGCATAACGCATTACGCATAACGAATTACGCATAACGCATAACGCATAACGCATAACGCATAAGGCATAACGCATAACGCATAACGCATAACGCATAACGCATAACGCGTAACGCAAGACTCATAACGCATAACGCATAACGCATAACGCATAACGCATAACGCATATGGCATAACGCATAATGCAAAAGTCATAACGCATAACGCATAACGCATAACGCATAACGCATAACGCATAACGCATAAGGCATAAGCATAACGCATAACGCATAACGCATAACGCATAACGCATAACGCATAACGCGTAACGCAAGACTCATAACGCATAACGCATAACGCATAACGCATAACGCATATGCCATAACGCATAATGCAAAAGTCATAACGCATAACGCATAACGCATAACGCATAACGCATAACGCATAACGCATAACGCATAACGCATAACGCATAACGCATAACGCATAACGCATAACGCATAACGCATAACGCATAACGCATAACGCATAACGCATAACGCATAACGCATAACGCATAACGCATAACGCATAACGCATAACGCATAACGCATAACGCATAACGCATAACGCATAACGCATAACGCATAACGCATAACGCATAACGCATAACGCATAACGCATAACGCATAACGCGTAACGCAAAACTCATAACGCATAACGCATAACGCATAACGCATAACGCACAACGCATAACGTTTAAACCATAAGGCATAACGCATAGCCCATGACGCATAACGCATAACGCATAACGCATAATGCAAAAGTCATAACGCATAACGCATAACGGATAACGCATAACGCATAACGCATAACGCATAACGCATAACGCATAACGCATAACGCATAACGCATAACGCATAACGCATAACGCATAACGCATAACGCATAACGCATAACGCATAACGCATAAGGCATAACGCATAACGCATAACGCATAACGCATAACGCATAACGCATAACGCATAACGCATAACGCATAACGCATAACGCATAACGCATAACGCATAACGCATAACGCATAACGCATAACGCATAACGCGTAACGCAAGACTCATTACGCATAACGCATAACGCATAACGCATAACGCATAACGCATATGGCATAACGCATAATGCAAAAGTCATAACGCATAACGCATAACGCATAACGCATAACGCATAACGCATAACGCATAACGCATAACGCATAACGCATAACGCATAACGCATAACGCATAACGCATAACGCATAACGCATAACGCATAACGCATAACGCATAACGCATAACGCATAACGCATAACGCATAACGCATAACGCATAACGCATAACGCATAACGCATAACGCATAACGCATAACGCATAACGCATAACGCATAACGCATAACGCATAACGCATAACGCATAACGCATAACGCATAACGCATAACGCATAACGCATAACGCATAACGCATAACGCATAACGCATAACGCATAACGCATAACGCATAACGCATAACGCATAACGCATAACGCATAACGCATAACGCATAACGCATAACGCATAACGCATAACGCATAACGCATAACGCATAACGCATAACGCATAACGCATAACGCATAACGCATAACGCATAACGCATAACGCATAACGCATAACGCATAACGCATAACGCATAACGCATAACGCATAACGCGTAACGCAAGACTCATAACGCATAACGCATAACGCATAACGCATAACGCATATGGCATAACGCATAATGCAAAAGTCATAACGCATAACGCATAACGCATAACGCATAACGCATAACGCATAACGCATAACGCATAACGCATAACGCATAACGCATAACGCATAACCCATAACGCATAACGCATAACGCATAACGCATAACGCATAACGCATAACGCATAACGCATAACGCATAACGCGTAACGCAAAACTCATAACGCATAACGCATAACGCATAATGCATAACGCACAACGCATAACGTTTAAACCATAAGGCATAACGCATAGCCCATGACGCATAACGCATAACGCATAACGCATAATGCAAAAGTCATAACGCATAACGCATAACGGATAACGCATAACGCATAACGCATAACGCATAACGCATAACGCATAACGCATAACGCATAACGCATAACGCATAACGCATAACGCATAACGCATAACGCATAACGCATAACGCATAACGCATAACGCATAACGCATAACGCATAACGCATAACGCATAACGCATAACGCATAACGCATAACGCATAACGCATAACGCATAACGCATAACGCATAACGCATAAGGCATAAGCATAACGCATAACGCATAACGCATAACGCATAACGCATAACGCATAAGCATAACGCATAACGCATAACGCATAACGCATAACGCATAACGCGTAACGCGTAACGCATAACGCGTAACGCATAACGCATAACGCATAACGCATAACGCATAACGCATAACGCATAACGCATAACGCATAACGCATAACGCATAACGCATAACGCATAACGCATAACGCATAACGCATAACGCATAACGCATAACGCATAACGCATAACGCATAACGCATAACGCATAACGCATAACGCATAAGCATAACGCATAACGCATAACGCATAACGCATAACGCATAACGCGTAACGCGTAACGCATAACGCGTAACGCATAACGCATAACGCATAACGCATAACGCATAACGCATAACGCATAACGCATAACGCATAACGCATAACGCATAACGCATAACGCATAACGCATAACGCATAACGCATAACGCATAACGCATAACGCATAACGCATAACGCATAACGCATAACGCATAACGCATAACGCATAACGCATAACGCATAACGCATAACGCATAACGCATAACGCATAACGCATAACGCATAACGCATAACGCATAACGCATAACGCATAACGCATAACGCATAACGCATAACGCATAACGCATAACGCATAACGCATAACGCATAACGCATAACGCATAACGCATAACGCATAACGCATAACGCATAACGCATAACGCATAACGCATAACGCATAACGCATAACGCATAACGCATAACGCGTAACGCAAGACTCATAACGCATAACGCATAACGCATAACGCATAACGCATATGGCATAACGCATAATGCAAAAGTCATAACGCATAACGCATAACGCATAACGCATAACGCATAACGCATAACGCATAACGCATAACGCATAACGCATAACGCATAACGCATAACCCATAACGCATAACGCATAACGCATAACGCATAACGCATAACGCATAACGCATAACGCATAACGCATAACGCGTAACGCAAAACTCATAACGCATAACGCATAACGCATAATGCATAACGCACAACGCATAACGTTTAAACCATAAGGCATAACGCATAGCCCATGACGCATAACGCATAACGCATAACGCATAATGCAAAAGTCATAACGCATAACGCATAACGGATAACGCATAACGCATAACGCATAACGCATAACGCATAACGCATAACGCATAACGCATAACGCATAACGCATAACGCATAACGCATAACGCATAACGCATAACGCATAACGCATAACGCATAACGCATAACGCATAACGCATAACGCATAACGCATAACGCATAACGCATAACGCATAACGCATAACGCATAACGCATAACGCATAACGCATAACGCATAAGGCATAAGCATAACGCATAACGCATAACGCATAACGCATAACGCATAACGCATAAGCATAACGCATAACGCATAACGCATAACGCATAACGCATAACGCGTAACGCGTAACGCATAACGCGTAACGCATAACGCATAACGCATAACGCATAACGCATAACGCATAACGCATAACGCATAACGCATAACGCATAACGCATAACGCATAACGCATAACGCATAACGCATAACGCATAACGCATAACGCATAACGCATAACGCATAACGCATAACGCATAACGCATAACGCATAACGCATAACGCATAAGCATAACGCATAACGCATAACGCATAACGCATAACGCATAACGCGTAACGCGTAACGCATAACGCGTAACGCATAACGCATAACGCATAACGCATAACGCATAACGCATAACGCATAACGCATAACGCATAACGCATAACGCATAACGCATAACGCATAACGCATAACGCATAACGCATAACGCATAACGCATAACGCATAACGCATAACGCATAACGCATAACGCATAACGCATAACGCATAACGCATAACGCATAACGCATAACGCATAACGCATAACGCATAACGCATAACGCATAACGCATAACGCATAACGCCATAACGCATAACGCATAACGCATAACGCATAACGCATAACGCATAACGCATAACGCATAACGCATAACGCATAACGCATAACGCATAACGCATAACGCATAACGCATAACGCATAACGCATAACGCATAACGCATAACGCGTAACGCAAGACTCATAACGCATAACGCATAACGCATAACGCATAACGCATATGGCATAACGCATAATGCAAAAGTCATAACGCATAACGCATAACGCATAACGCATAACGCATAACGCATAACGCATAACGCATAACGCATAACGCATAACGCATAACGCATAACGCATAACCCATAACGCATAACGCATAACGCATAACGCATAACGCATAACGCATAACGCATAACGCATAACGCATAACGCGTAACGCAAAACTCATAACGCATAACGCATAACGCATAATGCATAACGCACAACGCATAACGTTTAAACCATAAGGCATAACGCATAGCCCATGACGCATAACGCATAACGCATAACGCATAATGCAAAAGTCATAACGCATAACGCATAACGGATAACGCATAACGCATAACGCATAACGCATAACGCATAACGCATAACGCATAACGCATAACGCATAACGCATAACGCATAACGCATAACGCATAACGCATAACGCATAACGCATAACGCATAACGCATAACGCATAACGCATAACGCATAACGCATAACGCATAACGCATAAGGCATAAGCATAACGCATAACGCATAACGCATAACGCATAACGCATAAGCATAACGCATAACGCATAACGCATAACGCATAACGCATAACGCGTAACGCGTAACGCATAACGCGTAACGCATAACGCATAACGCATAACGCATAACGCATAACGCATAACGCATAACGCATAACGCATAACGCATAACGCATAACGCATAACGCATAACGCATAACGCATACCGCATAACGCATAACGCATAACGCATAACGCATAACGCATAACGCATAACGCATAACGCATAACGCATAACGCATAACGCATAACGCATAACGCATAACGCATAACGCATAACGCATAACGCATAACGCATAACGCATAACGCATAACGCATAACGCATAACGCATAACGCATAACGCATAACGCATAACGCATAACGCATAACGCATAACGCATAACGCATAACGCATAACGCATAACGCATAACGCATAACGCATAACGCATAACGCATAACGCATAACGCATAACGCATGACGCACAACGCATAACGCATAACGCATAACGCATAACGCATAACGCATAACGCATAACGCATAACGCATAACGCATAACGCATAACGCATAACGCATAACGCATAACGCATAACGCATAACGCATAACGCATAACGCATAACGCATAACGCATAACGCATAACGCATAACGCATAACGCGTAACGCAAAACTCATAACGCATAACGCATAACGCATAATGCATAACGCACAACGCATAACGTTTAAACCATAAGGCATAACGCATAGCCCATGACGCATAACGCATAACGCATAACGCATAATGCAAAAGTCATAACGCATAACGCATAACGGATAACGCATAACGCATAACGCATAACGCATAACGCATAACGCATAACGCATAACGCATAACGCATAACGCATAACGCATAACGCATAACGCATAACGCATAACGCATAACGCATAACGCATAACGCATAACGCATAACGCATAAGGCATAAGCATAACGCATAACGCATAACGCATAACGCATAACGCATAACGCATAACGCATAACGCATAACGCGTAACGCAAAACTCATAACGCATAACGCATAACGCATAACGCATAACGCACAACGCATAACGTTTAAACCATAAGGCATAACGCATAGCCCATGACGCATAACGCATAACGCATAACGCATAATGCAAAAGTCATAACGCATAACGCATAACGGATAACGCATAACGCATAACGCATAACGCATAACGCATAACGCATAACGCATAACGCATAACGCATAACGCATAACGCATAACGCATAACGCATAACGCATAACGCATAACGCATAACGCATAACGCATAACGCATAACGCATAACGCATAACGCATAACGCATAACGCATAACGCATAACGCATAACGCATAACGCATAACGCATAACGCATAACGCATAACGCATAACGCATAACGCATAACGCATAACGCATAACGCATAACGCATAACGCATAACGCATAACGCATAACGCATAACGCATAACGCATAACGCATAACGCATAACGCATAACGCATAACGCATAACGCATAACGCATAACGCATAACGCATAACGCATAACGCATAACGCATAACGCATAACGCATAACGCATAACGTTTAAACCATAAGGCATAACGCATAGCCCATGACGCATAACGCATAACGCATAATGCAAAAGTCATAACGCATAACGCATAACGGATAACGCATAACGCATAACGCGTAACGCAAGACTCATAACGCATAACGCATAACGCATAACGCATAACGCATAACGCATATGGCATAACGCATAATGCAAAAGTCATAACGCATAACGCATAACGCATAACGCATAACGCATAACGCATAACGCATAACGCATAACGCATAACGCATAACGCATAACGCATAACGCATAACGCATAACGCATAACGCATAACGCATAACGCATAACGCGTAACGCAAAACTCATAACGCATAACGCATAACGCATAATGCATAACGCACAACGCATAACGTTTAAACCATAAGGCATAACGCATAGCCCATGACGCATAACGCATAACGCATAACGCATAATGCAAAAGTCATAACGCATAACGCATAACGGATAACGCATAACGCATAACGCATAACGCATAACGCATAACGCATAACGCATAACGCATAACGCATAACGCATAACGCATAACGCATAACGCATAACGCATAACGCATAACGCATAACGCATAACGCATAACGCATAACGCATAACGCATAACGCATAACGCATAACGCATAAGGCATAAGCATAACGCATAACGCATAACGCATAACGCATAACGCATAACGCATAACGCATAACGCGTAACGCAAGACTCATAACGCATAACGCATAACGCATAACGCATAACGCATAACGCATATGGCATAACGCATAATGCAAAAGTCATAACGCATAACGCATAACGCATAACGCATAACGCATAACGCATAACGCATAACGCATAACGCATAACGCATAACGCATAACGCATAACGCATAACGCATAACGCATAACGCATAACGCATAACGCATAACGCATAACGCATAACGCATAACGCATAACGCATAACGCATAACGCATAACGCATAACGCATAACGCATAACGCATAACGCGTAACGCAAAACTCATAACGCATAACGCATAACGCATAACGCATAACGCATAACGCATGACGCACAACGCATAACGCATAACGCATAACGCATAACGCATAACGCATAACGCATAACGCATTACGCATAACGAATTACGCATAACGCATAACGCATAACGCATAACGCATAACGCATAAGGCATAACGCATAACGCATAACGCATAACGCATAACGCATAACGCATAACGCGTAACGCAAGACTCATAACGCATAACGCATAACGCATAACGCATAACGCATAACGCATATGGCATAACGCATAATGCAAAAGTCATAACGCATAACGCATAACGCATAACGCATAACGCATAACGCATAACGCATAACGCATAACGCATAACGCATAACGCATAACGCATAACGCATAACGCATAACGCATAACGCATAACGCATAACGCATAACGCATAACGCATAACGCATAACGCGTAACGCAAAACTCATAACGCATAACGCATAACGCATAATGCATAACGCACAACGCATAACGTTTAAACCATAAGGCATAACGCATAGCCCATGACGCATAACGCATAACGCATAACGCATAACGCATAATGCAAAAGTCATAACGCATAACGCATAACGGATAACGCATAACGCATAACGCATAACGCATAACGCATAACGCATAACGCATAACGCATAACGCATAACGCATAACGCATAACGCATAACGCATAACGCATAACGCATAACGCATAACGCATAACGCATAACGCATAACGCATAACGCATAACGCATAACGCATAACGCATAACGCATAAGGCATAAGCATAACGCATAACGCATAACGCATAACGCATAACGCATAACGCATAACGCATAACGCGTAACGCAAGACTCATAACGCATAACGCATAACGCATAACGCATAACGCATAACGCATATGGCATAACGCATAATGCAAAAGTCATAACGCATAACGCATAACGCATAACGCATAACGCATAACGCATAACGCATAACGCATAACGCATAACGCATAACGCATAACGCATAACGCATAACGCATAACGCATAACGCATAACGCATAACGCATAACGCATAACGCATAACGCATAAGCATAACGCATAACGCATAACGCATAACGCATAACGCATAACGCGTAACGCGTAACGCGTAACGCGTAACGCATAACGCATAACGCATAACGCATAACGCATAACGCATAACGCATAACGCATAACGCATAACGCATAACGCATAACGCATAACGCATAACGCATAACGCATAACGCATAACGCATAACGCATAACGCATAACGCATAACGCATAACGCATAACGCATAACGCATAACGCATAACGCATAACGCATAACGCATAACGCATAACGCATAACGCATAACGCATAACGCATAACGCATAACGCATAACGCATAACGCATAACGCATAACGCATAACGCATAACGCATAACGCATAACGCATAACGCATAACGCATAACGCATTACGCATAACGCATAACGCATAAGGCATAAGCATAACGCATAACGCATAACGCATAACGCATAACGCATAACGCATAACGCATAACGCATAACGCATAACGCATAACGCATAACGCATAACGCATGACGCACAACGCATAACGCATAACGCATAACGCACAACGCATAACGCATAACGCATAACGCATAACGCATAACGCATAACGCATAACGCATTACGCATAACGCATAACTCATAAGGCATAAGCATAACGCATAACGCATAACGCATAACGCATAACGCATAACGCATAACGCATAACGCATAACGCGTAACGCAAGACTCATAACGCATAACGCATAACGCATAACGCATAACGCATATGGCATAACGCATAATGCAAAAGTCATAACGCATAACGCATAACGCATAACGCATAACGCATAACGCATAACGCATAACGCATAACGCATAACGCATAACGCATAACGCATAACGCATAACGCATAACGCATAACGCATAACGCATAACGCATAACGCATAACGCATAACGCATAACGCATAACGCATAACGCATAACGCATAACGCGTAACGCAAAACTCATAACGCATAACGCATAACGCATAATGCATAACGCACAACGCATAACGTTTAAACCATAAGGCATAACGCATAGCCCATGACGCATAACGCATAACGCATAACGCATAATGCAAAAGTCATAACGCATAACGCATAACGGATAACGCATAACGCATAACGCATAACGCATAACGCATAACGCATAACGCATAACGCATAACGCATAACGCATAACGCATAACGCATAACGCATAACGCATAACGCATAACGCATAACGCATAACGCATAACGCATAACGCATAACGCATAACGCATAACGCATAAGGCATAAGCATAACGCATAACGCATAACGCATAACGCATAACGCATAACGCATAAGCATAACGCATAACGCATAACGCATAACGCATAACGCATAACGCGTAACGCGTAACGCATAACGCGTAACGCATAACGCATAACGCATAACGCATAACGCATAACGCATAACGCATAACGCATAACGCATAACGCATAACGCATAACGCATAACGCATAACGCATAACGCATAACGCATAACGCATAACGCATAACGCATAACGCATAACGCATAACGCATAACGCATAACGCATAACGCATAACGCATAACGCATAACGCATAACGCATAACGCATAACGCATAACGCATAACGCATAACGCATAACGCATAACGCATAACGCATAACGCATAACGCATAACGCATAACGCATAACGCATAACGCATAACGCATAACGCATAACGCATAACGCATAACGCATAACGCATAACGCATAACGCATAACGCATAACGCATAACGCATAACGCATAACGCATAACGCATAACGCATAACGCATAACGCATAACGCATAACGCATAACGCATAACGCATAACGCATAACGCATAACGCATAACGCATAACCCATGACGCACAACGCATAACGCATAACGCATAACGCATAACGCATAACGCATAACGCATAACGCATAACGCATAACGCATAACGCATAACGCATAACGCATAACGCATAACGCATAACGCATAACGCATAACGCATAACGCATAAAGCATAACGCATAACGCATAACGCATAACGCATAACGCATAACGCATAACGCATAACGCATAACGCATAACGCATAACGCATAACGCATACCGCATAACGCATAACGCATAACGCATAACGCATAACGCATAACGCATAACGCATAACGCATAACGCATAACGCATAACGCATAACGCACAACGCATAACGCATAACGCATAACGCATAACGCATGACGCACAACGCATAACGCATAACGCATAACGCATAACGCATAACGCATAACGCATAACGCATAACGCATTACGCATAACGCATAACGCATAACGCATAACGCATAAGGCATAAGCATAACGCATAACGCATAACGCATAACGCATAACGCATAACGCGTAACGCAAGACTCATAACGCATAACGCATAACGCATAACGCATATGGCATAACGCATAATGCAAAAGTCATAACGCATAACGCATAACGCATAACGCATAACGCATAACGCATAACGCATAACGCATAACGCATAACGCATAACGCATAACGCATAACGCATAACGCATAACGCATAACGCATAACGCATAACGCATAACGCATAACGCATAACGCATAACGCATAACGCATAACGCATAACGCATAACGCATAACGCATAACGCATAACGCATAACGCATAACGCATAACGCATAACGCATAAGGCATAAGCATAACGCATAACGCATAACGCATAACGCATAACGCATAACGCATAACGCATAACGCGTAACGCAAGACTCATAACGCATAACGCATAACGCATAACGCATAACGCATAACGCATATGGCATAACGCATAATGCAAAAGTCATAACGCATAACGCATAACGCATAACGCATAACGCATAACGCATAACGCATAACGCATAACGCATAACGCATAACGCATAACGCATAACGCATAACGCATAACGCATAACGCATAACGCATAACGCATAACGCATAACGCATAACGCATAACGCATAACGCATAACGCATAACGCATAACGCATAACGCATAACGCATAACGCATAACGCATAACGCATAACGCATAACGCATAACGCATAACGCGTAACGCAAAACTCATAACGCATAACGCATAACGCATAACGCATAACGCATAACGCATGACGCACAACGCATAACGCATAACGCATAACGCATAACGCATAACGCATAACGCATAACGCATAACGCATTACGCATAACGAATTACGCATAACGCATAACGCATAACGCATAACGCATAACGCATAAGGCATAACGCATAACGCATAACGCATAACGCATAACGCATAACGCATAACGCGTAACGCAAGACTCATAACGCATAACGCATAACGCATAACGCATAACGCATAACGCATATGGCATAACGCATAATGCAAAAGTCATAACGCATAACGCATAACGCATAACGCATAACGCATAACGCATAACGCATAACGCATAACGCATAACGCATAACGCATAACGCATAACGCATAACGCATAACGCATAACGCATAACGCATAACGCATAACGCATAACGCGTAACGCAAAACTCATAACGCATAACGCATAACGCATAATGCATAACGCACAACGCATAACGTTTAAACCATAAGGCATAACGCATAGCCCATGACGCATAACGCATAACGCATAACGCATAACGCATAACGCATAATGCAAAAGTCATAACGCATAACGCATAACGGATAACGCATAACGCATAACGCATAACGCATAACGCATAACGCATAACGCATAACGCATAACGCATAACGCATAACGCATAACGCATAACGCATAACGCATAACGCATAACGCATAACGCATAACGCATAACGCATAACGCATAACGCATAACGCATAACGCATAACGCATAACGCATAAGGCATAAGCATAACGCATAACGCATAACGCATAACGCATAACGCATAACGCATAACGCATAACGCGTAACGCAAGACTCATAACGCATAACGCATAACGCATAACGCATAACGCATAACGCATATGGCATAACGCATAATGCAAAAGTCATAACGCATAACGCATAACGCATAACGCATAACGCATAACGCATAACGCATAACGCATAACGCATAACGCATAACGCATAACGCATAACGCATAACGCATAACGCATAACGCATAACGCATAACGCATAACGCATAACGCATAACGCATAACGCATAACGCATAAGCATAACGCATAACGCATAACGCATAACGCATAACGCATAACGCGTAACGCGTAACGCGTAACGCGTAACGCATAACGCATAACGCATAACGCATAACGCATAACGCATAACGCATAACGCATAACGCATAACGCATAACGCATAACGCATAACGCATAACGCATAACGCATAACGCATAACGCATAACGCATAACGCATAACGCATAACGCATAACGCATAACGCATAACGCATAACGCATAACGCATAACGCATAACGCATAACGCATAACGCATAACGCATAACGCATAACGCATAACGCATAACGCATAACGCATAACGCATAACGCATAACGCATAACGCATAACGCATAACGCATTACGCATAACGCATAACGCATAAGGCATAAGCATAACGCATAACGCATAACGCATAACGCATAACGCATAACGCATAACGCATAACGCATAACGCATAACGCATAACGCATAACGCATGACGCACAACGCATAACGCATAACGCATAACGCACAACGCATAACGCATAACGCATAACGCATAACGCATAACGCATAACGCATAACGCATTACGCATAACGCATAACTCATAAGGCATAAGCATAACGCATAACGCATAACGCATAACGCATAACGCATAACGCATAACGCATAACGCATAACGCGTAACGCAAGACTCATAACGCATAACGCATAACGCATAACGCATAACGCATATGGCATAACGCATAATGCAAAAGTCATAACGCATAACGCATAACGCATAACGCATAACGCATAACGCATAACGCATAACGCATAACGCATAACGCATAACGCATAACGCATAACGCATAACGCATAACGCATAACGCATAACGCATAACGCATAACGCATAACGCATAACGCATAACGCATAACGCATAACGCATAACGCATAACGCATAACGCGTAACGCAAAACTCATAACGCATAACGCATAACGCATAATGCATAACGCACAACGCATAACGTTTAAACCATAAGGCATAACGCATAGCCCATGACGCATAACGCATAACGCATAACGCATAATGCAAAAGTCATAACGCATAACGCATAACGGATAACGCATAACGCATAACGCATAACGCATAACGCATAACGCATAACGCATAACGCATAACGCATAACGCATAACGCATAACGCATAACGCATAACGCATAACGCATAACGCATAACGCATAACGCATAACGCATAACGCATAACGCATAACGCATAACGCATAAGGCATAAGCATAACGCATAACGCATAACGCATAACGCATAACGCATAAGCATAACGCATAACGCATAACGCATAACGCATAACGCATAACGCGTAACGCGTAACGCATAACGCGTAACGCATAACGCATAACGCATAACGCATAACGCATAACGCATAACGCATAACGCATAACGCATAACGCATAACGCATAACGCATAACGCATAACGCATAACGCATAACGCATAACGCATAACGCATAACGCATAACGCATAACGCATAACGCATAACGCATAACGCATAACGCATAACGCATAACGCATAACGCATAACGCATAACGCATAACGCATAACGCATAACGCATAACGCATAACGCATAACGCATAACGCATAACGCATAACGCATAACGCATAACGCATAACGCATAACGCATAACGCATAACGCATAACGCATAACGCATAACGCATAACGCATAACGCATAACGCATAACGCATAACGCATAACGCATAACGCATAACGCATAACGCATAACGCATAACGCATAACGCATAACGCATAACGCATAACGCATAACCCATGACGCACAACGCATAACGCATAACGCATAACGCATAACGCATAACGCATAACGCATAACGCATAACGCATAACGCATAACGCATAACGCATAACGCATAACGCATAACGCATAACGCATAACGCATAACGCATAACGCATAACGCATAACGCATAACGCATAACGCATAACGCATAACGCATAACGCATAACGCATAACGCATAACGCATAACGCATAACGCATAACGCATAACGCATAACGCATAACGCATACCGCATAACGCATAACGCATAACGCATAACGCATAACGCATAACGCATAACGCATAACGCATAACGCATAACGCATAACGCATAACGCACAACGCATAACGCATAACGCATAACGCATAACGCATGACGCACAACGCATAACGCATAACGCATAACGCATAACGCATAACGCATAACGCATAACGCATAACGCATAACGCATTACGCATAACGCATAACGCATAACGCATAACGCATAAGGCATAAGCATAACGCATAACGCATAACGCATAACGCATAACGCATAACGCGTAACGCAAGACTCATAACGCATAACGCATAACGCATAACGCATATGGCATAACGCATAATGCAAAAGTCATAACGCATAACGCATAACGCATAACGCATAACGCATAACGCATAACGCATAACGCATAACGCATAACGCATAACGCATAACGCATAACGCATAACGCATAACGCATAACGCATAACGCATAACGCATAACGCATAACGCATAACGCATAACGCATAACGCATAACGCATAACGCATAACGCATAACGCATAACGCATAACGCATAACGCATAACGCATAACGCATAACGCATAACGCATAACGCATAACGCATAACGCATAACGCATAACGCATAACGCGTAACGCAAAACTCATAACGCATAACGCATAACGCATAACGCATAACGCACAACGCATAACGTTTAAACCATAAGGCATAACGCATAGCCCATGACGCATAACGCATAACGCATAACGCATAATGCAAAAGTCATAACGCATAACGCATAACGGATAACGCATAACGCATAACGCATAACGCATAACGCATAACGCATAACGCATAACGCATAACGCATAACGCATAACGCATAACGCATAACGCATAACGCATAACGCATAACGCATTACGCATAACGCATAACGCATAAGGCATAAGCATAACGCATAACGCATAACGCATAACGCATAACGCATATGGCATAACGCATAATGCAAAAGTCATAACGCATAACGCATAACGCATAACGCATAACGCATAACGCATAACGCATAACGCATAACGCATAACGCATAACGCATAACGCATAACGCATAACGCATAACGCATAACGCATAACGCATAACGCATAACGCATAACGCATAACGCATAACGCATAACGCATAACGCATAAGCATAACGCATAACGCATAACGCATAACGCATAACGCATAACGCGTAACGCGTAACGCGTAACGCGTAACGCGTAACGCATAACGCATAACGCATAACGCATAACGCATAACGCATAACGCATAACGCATAACGCATAACGCATAACGCATAACGCATAACGCATAACGCATAACGCATAACGCATAACGCATAACGCATAACGCATAACGCATAACGCATAACGCATAACGCATAACGCATAACGCATAACGCATAACGCATAACGCATAACGCATAACGCATAACGCATAACGCATAACGCATAACGCATAACGCATAACGCATAACGCATAACGCATAACGCATAACGCATAACGCATAACGCATAACGCATAACGCATTACGCATAACGCATAACGCATAAGGCATAAGCATAACGCATAACGCATAACGCATAACGCATAACGCATAACGCATAACGCATAACGCATAACGCATAACGCATAACGCATAACGCATGACGCACAACGCATAACGCATAACGCATAACGCACAACGCATAACGCATAACGCATAACGCATAACGCATAACGCATAACGCATAACGCATTACGCATAACGCATAACTCATAAGGCATAAGCATAACGCATAACGCATAACGCATAACGCATAACGCATAACGCATAACGCATAACGCATAACGCGTAACGCAAGACTCATAACGCATAACGCATAACGCATAACGCATAACGCATATGGCATAACGCATAATGCAAAAGTCATAACGCATAACGCATAACGCATAACGCATAACGCATAACGCATAACGCATAACGCATAACGCATAACGCATAACGCATAACGCATAACGCATAACGCATAACGCATAACGCATAACGCATAACGCATAACGCATAACGCATAACGCATAACGCATAACGCATAACGCATAACGCATAACGCATAACGCGTAACGCAAAACTCATAACGCATAACGCATAACGCATAATGCATAACGCACAACGCATAACGTTTAAACCATAAGGCATAACGCATAGCCCATGACGCATAACGCATAACGCATAACGCATAATGCAAAAGTCATAACGCATAACGCATAACGGATAACGCATAACGCATAACGCATAACGCATAACGCATAACGCATAACGCATAACGCATAACGCATAACGCATAACGCATAACGCATAACGCATAACGCATAACGCATAACGCATAACGCATAACGCATAACGCATAACGCATAACGCATAACGCATAACGCATAAGGCATAAGCATAACGCATAACGCATAACGCATAACGCATAACGCATAAGCATAACGCATAACGCATAACGCATAACGCATAACGCATAACGCGTAACGCGTAACGCATAACGCGTAACGCATAACGCATAACGCATAACGCATAACGCATAACGCATAACGCATAACGCATAACGCATAACGCATAACGCATAACGCATAACGCATAACGCATAACGCATAACGCATAACGCATAACGCATAACGCATAACGCATAACGCATAACGCATAACGCATAACGCATAACGCATAACGCATAACGCATAACGCATAACGCATAACGCATAACGCATAACGCATAACGCATAACGCATAACGCATAACGCATAACGCATAACGCATAACGCATAACGCATAACGCATAACGCATAACGCATAACGCATAACGCATAACGCATAACGCATAACGCATAACGCATAACGCATAACGCATAACGCATAACGCATAACGCATAACGCATAACGCATAACGCATAACGCATAACGCATAACGCATAACGCATAACGCATAACGCATAACGCATAACGCATAACCCATGACGCACAACGCATAACGCATAACGCATAACGCATAACGCATAACGCATAACGCATAACGCATAACGCATAACGCATAACGCATAACGCATAACGCATAACGCATAACGCATAACGCATAACGCATAACGCATAACGCATAACGCATAACGCATAACGCATAACGCATAACGCATAACGCATAACGCATAACGCATAACGCATAACGCATAACGCATAACGCATAACGCATAACGCATAACGCATAACGCATACCGCATAACGCATAACGCATAACGCATAACGCATAACGCATAACGCATAACGCATAACGCATAACGCATAACGCATAACGCATAACGCACAACGCATAACGCATAACGCATAACGCATAACGCATGACGCACAACGCATAACGCATAACGCATAACGCATAACGCATAACGCATAACGCATAACGCATAACGCATAACGCATTACGCATAACGCATAACGCATAACGCATAACGCATAAGGCATAAGCATAACGCATAACGCATAACGCATAACGCATAACGCATAACGCGTAACGCAAGACTCATAACGCATAACGCATAACGCATAACGCATATGGCATAACGCATAATGCAAAAGTCATAACGCATAACGCATAACGCATAACGCATAACGCATAACGCATAACGCATAACGCATAACGCATAACGCATAACGCATAACGCATAACGCATAACGCATAACGCATAACGCATAACGCATAACGCATAACGCATAACGCATAACGCATAACGCATAACGCATAACGCATAACGCATAACGCATAACGCATAACGCATAACGCATAACGCATAACGCATAACGCATAACGCATAACGCATAACGCATAACGCATAACGCATAACGCATAACGCGTAACGCAAAACTCATAACGCATAACGCATAACGCATAACGCATAACGCACAACGCATAACGTTTAAACCATAAGGCATAACGCATAGCCCATGACGCATAACGCATAACGCATAATGCAAAAGTCATAACGCATAACGCATAACGGATAACGCATAACGCACAACGCATAACGCATAACGCATAACGCATAACGCATAACGCATAACGCATAACGCATAACGCATAACGCATAACGCATAACGCATAACGCATAACGCATAACGCATAACGCATAACGCATAACGCATAACGCATAACGCATAACGCATAACGCATAACGCATAACGCATAACGCATAACGCATAACGCATAACGCATAACGCATAACGCATAACGCATAACGCATAACGCATAACGCATAACGCATAACGCATAACGCATAACGCATAACGCATAACGCATAACGCATAACGCATAACGCATAACGCATAACGCATAACGCATAACGCATAACGCATAACGCATAACGCATAACGCATAACGCATAACGCATAACGCATAACGCATAACGCATAACGCATAACGCATAACGCATAACGCATAACGCATAACGCATAACGCATAACGCATAACGCATAACGCATAACGCATAACGCATAACGCATAACGCATAACGCATAACGCATAACGCATAACGCATAACGCATAACGCATAACGCATAACGCATAACGCATAACGCATGACGCACAACGCATAACGCATAACGCATAACGCATAACGCATAACGCATAACGCATTACGCATAACGAATTACGCATAACGCATAACGCATAACGCATAACGCATAAGGCATAACGCATAACGCATAACGCATAACGCATAACGCGTAACGCAAGACTCATTACGCATAACGCATAACGCATAACGCATAACGCATAACGCATATGGCATAACGCATAATGCAAAAGTCATAACGCATAACGCATAACGCATAACGCATAACGCATAACGCATAACGCATAACGCATAACGCATAACGCATAACGCATAACGCATAACGCATAACGCATAACGCATAACGCATAACGCATAACGCATAACGCATAACGCATAACGCATAACGCATAACGCATAACGCATAACGCATAACGCATAACGCATAACGCATAACGCATAACGCATAACGCATAACGCATAACGCATAACGCATAACGCATAACGCATAACGCATAACGCATAACGCATAACGCATAACGCATAACGCATAACGCATAACGCATAACGCATAACGCATAACGCATAACGCATAACGCATAACGCATAACGCATAACGCATAACGC